>NC_052330.1:30549870-30579870 GCF_016432855.1 Salvelinus namaycush
TCTCTCCTGCAGCCTGTCCTCTGTTCTCTTTCTCTCCTGCAGCCTGTCCTCTGTTCCCTTTCTCTCCTGCAGTCTGTCCTCTGTTCCCTTTCTCTCCTGCAGCCTGTCCTCTGTCCTCTTTCTCTCCTGCAGTCTGTCCTCTGTTCCCTTTCTCTCCTGCAGCTTGTCCTCTGTTCCCTTTCTCTCCTGCAGCCTGTCCTCTGTTCTCTTTCTCTCCTGCAGCCTGTCCTCTGCTCTCTTTCTCTCCTGTAGCCTGTCCTCTGTTCTCTTTCTCTCCTGCAGCCTGTCCTCTGTTCTCTTTCTCTCCTGCAGCCTGTCCTCTGTTCTCTTTCTCTCCTGCAGCCTGTCCTCTGTTCTCTTTCTCTCCTGCAGCCTGTCCTCTGTTCCCTTTCTCTCCTGCAGCTTGTCCTCTGTTCTCTTTCTCTCCTGCAGCCAGCCTGTCCTCTGTTCTCTTTCTCTCCTGCAGCCTGTCCTCTGTTCCCTTTCTCTCCTGCAGCTTGTCCTCTGTTCTCTTTCTCTCCTGCAGCCAGCCTGTCCTCTGTTCTCTTTCTCTCCTGCAGTCTGTCCTCTGCTCTCTTTCTCTCCTGCAGCCTGTCCTCTGCTCTCTTTCTCTCCTGCAGCCTGTCCTCTGTTCTCTTTCTCTCCTGCAGCCTGTCCTCTGTTCCCTTTCTCTCCTGCAGCCTGTCCTCTGTTCTCTTTCTCTCCTGCAGCCTGTCCTCTGTTCCCTTTCTCTCCTGCAGCCTGTCCTCTGTTCCCTTTCTCTCCTGCAGCCTGTCCTCTGTTCTCTTTCTCTCCTGCAGTCTGTCCTCTGTTCTCTTTCTCTCCTGCAGCCTGTCCTCTGTTCTCTTTCTCTCCTGCAGTCTGTCCTCTGTTCTCTTTCTCTCCTGCAGCCTGTCCTCTGTTCCCTTTCTCTCCTGCAGCCAGCCTGTCCTCTGTTCCCTTTCTCTCCTGCAGCCTGTCCTCTGTTCTCTTTCTCTCCTGCAGCTTGTCCTCTGTTCTCTTTCTCTCCTGCAGTCTGTCCTCTGTTCTCTTTCTCTCCTGCAGCCTGTCCTCTGTTCTCTTTCTCTCCTGCAGCCTGTCCATTGTTCCCTTTCTCTCCTGCAGCCTGTCCTCTGTTCTCTTTCTCTCCTGCAGCCTGTCCTCTGTCCTCTTTCTCTCCTGCAGTCTGTCCTCTGTTCCCTTTCTCTCCTGCAGCTTGTCCTCTGTTCCCTTTCTCTCCTGCAGTCTGTCCTCTGTTCCCTTTCTCTCCTGCAGCCTGTCCTCTGTTCCCTTTCTCTCCTGCAGTCTGTCCTCTGTTCCCTTTCTCTCCTGCAGCCTGTCCTCTGTCCTCTTTCTCTCCTGCAGTCTGTCCTCTGTTCCCTTTCTCTCCTGCAGCTTGTCCTCTGTTCCCTTTCTCTCCTGCAGCCTGTCCTCTGTTCTCTTTCTCTCCTGCAGCCTGTCCTCTGCTCTCTTTCTCTCCTGTAGCCTGTCCTCTGTCCTCTTTCTCTCCTGCAGCCTGTCCTCTGTTCTCTCTCTCTCCTGCAGCCTGTCCTCTGTTCTCTTTCTCTCCTGCAGTCTGTCCTCTGTTCTCTTTCTCTCCTGCAGCCTGTCCTCTGTTCTCTTTCTCTCCTGCAGTCTGTCCTCTATTCTCTCCTGCAGCCTGTCCTCTGTCCTCTATTCTCTCCTGCAGCCTGTCCTCTGTTCTCTTTCTCTCCTGCAGCCTGTCCTCTGTCCTCTTTCTCTCCTGCAGTCTGTCCTCTGTTCTCTTTCTCTCCTGCAGCCTGTCCTCTGTTCTCTTTCTCTCCTGCAGCCTGTCCTCTGTTCTCTTTCTCTCCTGCAGCCTGTCCTCTGTTCTCTTTCTCTCCTGCAGCCTGTCCTCTGTTCTCTTTCTCTCCTGCAGCCTGTCCTCTGTTCTCTTTCTCTCCTGCAGCCTGTCCTCTGTTCTCTTTCTCTCCTGCAGCCTGTCCTCTGTTCTCTTTCTCTCCTGCAGTCTGTCCTCTGTTCTCTTTCTCTCCTGCAGCCTGTCCTCTGTTCTCTTTCTCTCCTGCAGTCTGTCCTCTGTTCTCTATTCTCTCCTGCAGCCTGTCCTCTGTTCTCTTTCTCTCCTGCAGTCTGTCCTCTGTTCTCTTTCTCTCCTGCAGCCTGTCCTCTGTTCTCTTTCTCTCCTGCAGTCTGTCCTCTATTCTCTATTCTCTCCTGCAGCCTGTCCTCTGTTCTCTTTCTCTCCTGCAGTCTGTCCTCTGTTCTCTTTCTCTCCTGCAGCCTGTACTCTGTTCTCTTTCTCTCCTGCAGTCTGTCCTCTGTTCCCTTTCTCTCCTGCAGCCTGTCCTCTGTTCCCTTTCTCTCCTGCAGCCTGTCCTCTGTTCTCTTTCTCTCCTGCAGCCAGTCTGTCCTCTGTTCCCTTTCTCTCCTGCAGCCTGTCCTCTGTTCTCTTTCTCTCCTGCAGCCAGCCTGTCCTCTGTTCTCTTTCTCTCCTGCAGCCTGTCCTCTGTTCTCTTTCTCTCCTGCAGCCAGCCTGTCCTCTGTTCTCTTTCTCTCCTGCAGCCTGTCCTCTGTTCTCTTTCTCTCCTGCAGCCTGTCCTCTGTTCTCTTTCTCTCCTGCAGCCTGTCCTCTGTTCTCTTTCTCTCCTGCAGCCTGTCCTCTGTTCTCTTTCTCTCCTGCAGTCTGTCCTCTGTTCTCTTTCTCTCCTGCAGCCTGTCCTCTGTTCTCTTTCTCTCCTGCAGTCTGTCCTCTGCTCTCTTTCTCTCCTGCAGCCTGTCCTCTGCTCTCTTTCTCTCCTGCAGCCTGTCCTCTGTTCTCTTTCTCTCCTGCAGCCTGTCCTCTGTTCCCTTTCTCTCCTGCAGCCTGTCCTCTGTCCTCTTTCTCTCCTGCAGCCTGTCCTCTGTTCTCTTTCTCTCCTGCAGCTTGTCCTCTGTTCTCTTTCTCTCCTGCAGCATGTCCTCTGTTATCTTTCTCTCCTGCAGCCTGTCCTCTGTTCCCTTTCTCTCCTGCAGCCTGTCCTCTGTTCTCTTTCTCTCCTGCAGCCTGTCCTCTGTTCCCTTTCTCTCCTGCAGTCTGTCCTCTGTTCTCTTTCTCTCCTGCAGTCTGTCCTCTGTTTTCTTTCTCTCCTGCAGCCTGTCCTCTGTTCTCTTTCTCTCCTGTAGTCTGTCCTCTGTTCTCTTTCTCTCCTGCAGCCTGTCCTCTGTTCCCTTTCTCTCCTGCAGCCTGTCCTCTGTTCCCTTTCTCTCCTGCAGCCTGTCCTCTGTTCTCTTTCTCTCCTGCAGCTTGTCCTCTGTTCTCTTTCTCTCCTGCAGTCTGTCCTCTGTTCTCTTTCTCTCCTGCAGCCTGTCCTCTGTTCTCTTTCTCTCCTGCAGCCTGTCCATTTTTCCCTTTCTCTCCTGCAGCCTGTCCTCTGTTCTCTTTCTCTCCTGCAGCCTGTCCTCTGTCCTCTTTCTCTCCTGCAGTCTGTCCTCTGTTCCCTTTCTCTCCTGCAGCTTGTCCTCTGTTCCCTTTCTCTCCTGCAGTCTGTCCTCTGTTCCCTTTCTCTCCTGCAGCCTGTCCTCTGTTCCCTTTCTCTCCTGCAGTCTGTCCTCTGTTCCCTTTCTCTCCTGCAGCCTGTCCTCTGTCCTCTTTCTCTCCTGCAGTCTGTCCTCTGTTCCCTTTCTCTCCTGCAGCTTGTCCTCTGTTCCCTTTCTCTCCTGCAGCCTGTCCTCTGTTCTCTTTCTCTCCTGCAGCCTGTCCTCTGCTCTCTTTCTCTCCTGTAGCCTGTCCTCTGTCCTCTTTCTCTCCTGCAGCCTGTCCTCTGTTCTCTTTCTCTCCTGCAGCCTGTCCTCTGTTCTCTTTCTCTCCTGCAGTCTGTCCTCTGTTCTCTTTCTCTCCTGCAGCCTGTCCTCTGTTCTCTTTCTCTCCTGCAGCCTGTCCTCTGTTCTCTTTCTCTCCTGCAGCCTGTCCTCTGTCCTCTTTCTCTCCTGCAGCCTGTCCTCTGTTCTCTTTCTCTCCTGCAGCCTGTCCTCTGTCCTCTTTCTCTCCTGCAGTCTGTCCTCTGTTCTCTTTCTCTCCTGCAGCCTGTCCTCTGTTCTCTTTCTCTCCTGCAGCCTGTCCTCTGTTCTCTTTCTCTCCTGCAGCCTGTCCTCTGTTCTCTTTCTCTCCTGCAGCCTGTCCTCTGTTCTCTTTCTCTCCTGCAGCCTGTCCTCTGTTCTCTTTCTCTCCTGCAGCCTGTCCTCTGTTCTCTTTCTCTCCTGCAGCCTGTCCTCTGTTCTCTTTCTCTCCTGCAGTCTGTCCTCTGTTCTCTTTCTCTCCTGCAGCCTGTCCTCTGTTCTCTTTCTCTCCTGCAGTCTGTCCTCTGTTCTCTATTCTCTCCTGCAGCCTGTCCTCTGTTCTCTTTCTCTCCTGCAGTCTGTCCTCTGTTCTCTTTCTCTCCTGCAGCCTGTCCTCTGTTCTCTTTCTCTCCTGCAGTCTGTCCTCTGTTCTCTATTCTCTCCTGCAGCCTGTCCTCTGTTCTCTTTCTCTCCTGCAGTCTGTCCTCTGTTCTCTTTCTCTCCTGCAGCCTGTCCTCTGTTCTCTTTCTCTCCTGCAGTCTGTCCTCTGTTCCCTTTCTCTCCTGCAGCCTGTCCTCTGTTCCCTTTCTCTCCTGCAGCCTGTCCTCTGTTCTCTTTCTCTCCTGCAGCCAGTCTGTCCTCTGTTCCCTTTCTCTCCTGCAGCCTGTCCTCTGTTCTCTTTCTCTCCTGCAGCCAGCCTGTCCTCTGTTCTCTTTCTCTCCTGCAGCCTGTCCTCTGTTCTCTTTCTCTCCTGCAGCCAGCCTGTCCTCTGTTCTCTTTCTCTCCTGCAGCCTGTCCTCTGTTCTCTTTCTCTCCTGCAGCCTGTCCTCTGTTCTCTTTCTCTCCTGCAGCCTGTCCTCTGTTCTCTTTCTCTCCTGCAGCCTGTCCTCTGTTCTCTTTCTCTCCTGCAGTCTGTCCTCTGTTCTCTTTCTCTCCTGCAGCCTGTCCTCTGTTCTCTTTCTCTCCTGCAGTCTGTCCTCTGCTCTCTTTCTCTCCTGCAGCCTGTCCTCTGCTCTCTTTCTCTCCTGCAGCCTGTCCTCTGTTCTCTTTCTCTCCTGCAGCCTGTCCTCTGTTCCCTTTCTCTCCTGCAGCCTGTCCTCTGTCCTCTTTCTCTCCTGCAGCCTGTCCTCTGTTCTCTTTCTCTCCTGCAGCTTGTCCTCTGTTCTCTTTCTCTCCTGCAGCATGTCCTCTGTTATCTTTCTCTCCTGCAGCCTGTCCTCTGTTCCCTTTCTCTCCTGCAGCCTGTCCTCTGTTCTCTTTCTCTCCTGCAGCCTGTCCTCTGTTCCCTTTCTCTCCTGCAGTCTGTCCTCTGTTCTCTTTCTCTCCTGCAGTCTGTCCTCTGTCCTCTTTCTCTCCTGCAGCCTGTCCTCTGTTCCCTTTCTCTCCTGCAGCCTGTCCTCTGTTCTCTTTCTCTCCTGCAGCCTGTCCTCTGTTCCCTTTCTCTCCTGCAGCCTGTCCTCTGTTCCCTTTCTCTCCTGCAGCCTGTCCTCTGTTCTCTTTCTCTCCTGCAGCCTGTCCTCTGTTCTCTTTCTCTCCTGCAGCCTGTCCTCTGTTCTCTTTCTCTCCTGCAGCCTGTCCTCTGTTCCCTTTCTCTCCTGCAGCCTGTCCTCTGTTCTCTTTCTCTCCTGCAGCCTGTCCTCTGTTCTCTTTCTCTCCTGCAGTCTGTCCTCTGTCCTCTTTCTCTCCTGCAGCCTGTCCTCTGTTCTCTTTCTCTCCTGCAGCCTGTCCTCTGTCCTCTTTCTCTCCTGCAGTCTGTCCTCTGTCCTCTATTCTCTCTTGCAGCCTGTCCTCTGTCCTCTTTCTCTCCTGCAGCCTGTCCTCTGTCCTCTTTCTCTCCTGCAGCCTGTCCTCTGTCCTCTTTCTCTCCTGCAGCCTGTCCTCTGTTCTCTTTCTCTCCTGCAGCCTGTCCTCTGTTCTCTTTCTCTCCTGCAGCCTGTCCTCTGTTCTCTTTCTCTCCTGCAGCTTGTCCTCTGTTCTCTTTCTCTCCTGCAGCCTGTCCTCTGTCCTCTTTCTCTCCTGCAGCCTGTCCTCTGTTCTCTTTCTCTCCTGCAGCCTGTCCTCTGTTCCCTTTCTCTCCTGCAGCCTGTCCTCTGTTCTCTTTCTCTCCTGCAGCTTGTCCTCTGTTCTCTTTCTCTCCTGCAGCCTGTCCTCTGTTCTCTTTCTCTCCTGCAGCCTGTCCTCTGTTCCCTTTCTCTCCTGCAGTCTGTCCTCTGTTCTCTTTCTCTCCTGCAGCCTGTCCTCTGTTCTCTTTCTCTCCTGCAGTCTGTCCTCTGTTCTCTTTCTCTCCTGCAGCCTGTCCTCTGTTCTCTTTCTCTCCTGCAGCCTGTCCTCTGTTCTCTTTCTCTCCTGCAGCCTGTCCTCTGCTCTCTTTCTCTCCTGCAGCCTGTCCTCTGTTCTCTTTCTCTCCTGCAGCCTGTCCTCTGTTCCCTTTCTCTCCTGCAGCCTGTCCTCTGTCCTCTTTCTCTCCTGCAGCCTGTCCTCTGTTCTCTTTCTCTCCTGCAGCTTGTCCTCTGTTCTCTTTCTCTCCTGCAGCATGTCCTCTGTTATCTTTCTCTCCTGCAGCCTGTCCTCTGTTCCCTTTCTCTCCTGCAGCCTGTCCTCTGTTCTCTTTCTCTCCTGCAGCCTGTCCTCTGTTCCCTTTCTCTCCTGCAGTCTGTTCTCTGTTCTCTTTCTCTCCTGCAGTCTGTCCTCTGTCCTCTTTCTCTCCTGCAGCCTGTCCTCTGTTCCCTTTCTCTCCTGCAGCCTGTCCTCTGTTCTCTTTCTCTCCTGCAGCCTGTCCTCTGTTCCCTTTCTCTCCTGCAGCCTGTCCTCTGTTCCCTTTCTCTCCTGCAGCCTGTCCTCTGTTTTCTTTCTCTCCTGCAGCCTGTCCTCTGTTCTCTTTCTCTCCTGCAGCCTGTCCTCTGTTCTCTTTCTCTCCTGCAGCCTGTCCTCTGTTCCCTTTCTCTCCTGCAGCCTGTCCTCTGTTCTCTTTCTCTCCTGCAGCCTGTCCTCTGTTCTCTTTCTCTCCTGCAGTCTGTCCTCTGTCCTCTTTCTCTCCTGCAGCCTGTCCTCTGTTCTCTTTCTCTCCTGCAGCCTGTCCTCTGTCCTCTTTCTCTCCTGCAGTCTGTCCTCTGTCCTCTATTCTCTCCTGCAGCCTGTCCTCTGTCCTCTTTCTCTCCTGCAGCCTGTCCTCTGTCCTCTTTCTCTCCTGCAGCCTGTCCTCTGTCCTCTTTCTCTCCTGCAGCCTGTCCTCTGTTCTCTTTCTCTCCTGCAGCCTGTCCTCTGTTCTCTTTCTCTCCTGCAGCCTGTCCTCTGTTCTCTTTCTCTCCTGCAGCTTGTCCTCTGTTCTCTTTCTCTCCTGCAGCCTGTCCTCTGTCCTCTTTCTCTCCTGCAGCCTGTCCTCTGTTCTCTTTCTCTCCTGCAGCCTGTCCTCTGTTCCCTTTCTCTCCTGCAGCCTGTCCTCTGTTCTCTTTCTCTCCTGCAGCTTGTCCTCTGTTCTCTTTCTCTCCTGCAGCCTGTCCTCTGTTCTCTTTCTCTCCTGCAGCCTGTCCTCTGTTCCATTTCTCTCCTGCAGTCTGTCCTCTGTTCTCTTTCTCTCCTGCAGCCTGTCCTCTGTTCTCTTTCTCTCCTGCAGTCTGTCCTCTGTTCTCTTTCTCTCCTGCAGCCTGTCCTCTGTCCTCTTTCTCTCCTGCAGCCAGTCCTCTGTTCTCTTTCTCTCCTGCAGCCTGTCCTCTGTTCTCTTTCTCTCCTGCAGCCTGTCCTCTGTTATCTTTCTCTCCTGCAGCTTGTCCTCTGTTCTCTTTCTCTCCTGCAGCCTGTCCTCTGTCCTCTTTCTCTCCTGCAGCCTGTCCTCTGTTCTCTTTCTCTCCTGCAGCCTGTCCTCTGTTCCCTTTCTCTCCTGCAGCCTGTCCTCTGTTCTCTTTCTCTCCTGCAGCTTGTCCTCTGTTCTCTTTCTCTCCTGCAGCTTGTCCTCTGTTCTCTTTCTCTCCTGCAGCCTGTCCTCTGTCCTCTTTCTCTCCTGCAGTCTGTCCTCTGTTCTCTTTCTCTCCTGCAGCCTGTCCTCTGTTCTCTTTCTCTCCTGCAGCCTGTCCTCTGTTGTCTTTCTCTCCTGCAGTCTGTCCTCTGTTCTCTTTCTCTCCTGCAGCCTGTCCTCTGTTATCTTTCTCTCCTGCAGCCTGTCCTCTGTTCTCTTTCTCTCCTGCAGTCTGTCCTCTGTTCTCTTTCTCTCCTGCAGCCTGTCCTCTGTTCTCTTTCTCTCCTGCAGCCTGTCCTCTGTTCTCTTTCTCTCCTGCAGCCTGTCCTCTGTTCTCTTTCTCTCCTGCAGCCAGCCGGTCCTCTGTTCTCTTTCTCTCCTGCAGCCTGTCCTCTGTCCTCTGTTCTCTTTCTCTCCTGCAGCCTGTCCTCTGTCCTCTGTTCTCTTTCTCTCCTGCAGCCTGTCCTCTGTCCTCTGTTCTCTTTCTCTCCTGCAGCCTGTCCTCTGTCCTCTGTTCTCTTTCTCTCCTGCAGCCTGTCCTCTGTTCTCTTTCTCTCCTGCAGCCTGTCCTCTGTTCTCTTTCTCTCCTGCAGTCTGTCCTCTGTTCTCTTTCTCTCCTGCAGCCTTTCCTCTGTTCTCTTTCTCTCCTACAGCTCCTCTCTTAGTGTGGTCAGATCGGTATTACTGCTCAGCCTGTCTTTAAGGACCTCTCTCACCTCCTTTGTTAGATCAGCCAGCTCTCTCACCTCCTTTGTTAGATCAGCCAGCTCTCTCACCTCCTTTGTTAGATCAGCCAGCTCTCTCACCTCCTTTGTTAGATCAGCCAGCTCGCTCACCTCCTTTGTTAGATCAGCCAGCTCTCTCACCTCCTTTGTTAGATCAACCAGCTCTCTCACCTCCTTTGTTAGATCAGCCAGCTCTCTCACCTCCTTTGGTAGATCAGCCAGCTCTCTCTTGCTGAACCTCTTTCAGCTGTGTTGCAAGGCTGCTGTCCTACTCTGTCCGCACCTTGGTTAGGAGCTCCTCTAAGGTGTCTGGTTGCTGTTAACACCTTGGTTAGGAGCTCCTCTAAGGTGTGGTTGTCTGGTTGCTGTTTACACCTTGGTTAGGAGCTCCTCTAAGGTGTGGATGTCTGGTTGCTGTTAACACCTTGGTTAGGAGCTCCTCTAAGGTGTCTGGTTGCTGTTAACACCTTGGTTAGGAGCTCCTCTAAGGTGAGGATGTCTGGTGGCTGTTTACACCTTGGTTAGGAGCTCCTCTAAGGTGTGGATGTCTGGTTGCTGTTAACACCTTGGTTAGGAGCTCCTCTAAGGTGAGGATGTCTGGTTGCTGTTAACACCTTGGTTAGGAGCTCCTCTAAGGTGTCTGGTTGCTGTTAACACCTTGGTTAGGAGCTCCTCTAAGGTGTGCATGTCTGGTTGTTGTTTGCTCACGCTCTCCCTGAGCAGGACCACCTCCCCCTCCAGTTTGGTGAACTCATCCCTCATGGCAGCCATGGTGGTGAGCAGGACCACCTCCCCCTCCAGTTTGGTGAACTCATCCTTCATGGCAGCCATGATGGTGAGGAGGGCCTGACCCTGCTCTGCACTGAGGGGGTCGCTCTCCTCCTGGGGCGTGTCCTCCACTATGGTGGGAAGAGAGGTGCAGGGTGTGCCTTTTTGGGTGGGGAGAGTAGGGGTGAGGGTGGTGCTGGTGGAGTTTGTCTTGTGGGAGGGCATGTCACTGATGGTGTCCTTCTCTCGCTCTCTGCTCTCTCCTTAATGGTCTGAAAGTCTGTTTCAAACAGCCTAAGATTACCTGGCACCATGACAGTCCCAGTCTTGTAGAGGTTGATTGTTATCATGGTGCTGTCAGTGTCGTCTCTCTCTTTGACTTTCAGCTTCCACCCATTACAGATTCCCTCTGTCTTTATGGATGGGTAGTGAGAGCAGACTGCTGAGCGCCATGCATTTGGTTGGTCAGGGAGAAAGATGAGATTACTCACGTCACCGTTTTTGTAGAGGTCTGTGAAAAGGGTTTCTGGCCTCCCCTTCAGTAGTTTATGTTTAATAGCTTTCCTCATTGTGTCCTTTTTGGCCTCTGGAGGGTAGAGAATGGACATGGTGCCTGTGGGCACTGCTGCTACTATTGCTGCTGCTGGTCTGTTCTGCTGCCCCTTTGCCATGGCAACCGGTTTGTTTGTCTGCTGCTCATGCTAGCTAGCTCTAATTTAGTAAAAAAAACAGCAAAAAGTGACAAATCTTTACACAAAAAAACAGAAAAAAAGATATGTTTAAAGTTAGTCCGTGCTCCTTTTTGGTTTACTCACTCAGTTTGGTTGTTTGATGTAGTTGTATTAACTCTCATTGCTAGGTTTGTTCTAGTGTAACCGATGTGAAATGGCTAGCTAGTTAGCGGGGATCGCTGCAAACAGCGTTTCAATCGGTGACGTCACTCGCTCTGAGACCTTGAAGTAGTTGTTCCCCTTGCGCTGCAAGGGCCATGGCTTTTGTGGAGCGATGGGTAACAATGCTTCGAGGGTGGCTGTTGTCGATGTGTGCAGAGGGTCCCTGGTTCAAGCCCAGGTAGGGGCAAGGAGAGGGATGGAAGCCATACTGTTACATTGGTGCCATGACCCCGATCACTGGTTGCTGCGGAAAAGGAGGAAGTCAAAATGGGGGTGAGTGTAACCGATGTGAAATGGCTAGCTAGTTAGCAGGGTGCACTGCTCATAGCGTTTCAATCGGTGACGTCACTCGCTCTGAGACCTTGAAGTAGTTGGTCCCCTTGCTCTGCAAGGGCCATGGCTTTTGTGGATCGATGGGTATTGATGCTTCGAGGGTGACTGTTGTCGATGTGTGCAAAGGGTCCCTGGTTCAAGCCCAGGTAGGGGCGAGGAGAGGGACGGAAGCTATACTGTTACACTAGCTCATTTTTTTCTAGCAAGCTTGTTAGTCTGCAGGCTAGTTTTTTGTTGTGTAGCTAGCTAGAGTCAAAACGTCTTAACTTGAGGCGCAAAGTTACTTTTTTAAAATTCTGATTGAAGAGTTGTTGTTCATCACTTCTTGTCTGGAATTCTTTTTAGATTCGAGTGTTTATCTCATTCTATAAACAAGCAAAAATATATATCAGGAGCTCATGTTGAGCATCTCTCTCTCTCTCTCTCTATCCACCTCAAGTCTCTCCATCTCTCTCTCTCTTTCTCTCTCTGTCCACCTCATGTCTCTTCATCACTCTCCCTCTCTCTGTCCACCTCATGTCTCTCCATCTCTCTCTCTCTGTGTTCACCTCACATCTCTCCATCATAAGGGTGGGGAGGGAGAGAGCGAGAGAGCGAGAGAGAGCGAGAGAGAGCAATGGAGAGAGAGAGAGATGGAGATGGCCATGTGGTAAATTGCAGTAAGGTGGATTTATATAATTCTGAAGGTCTGCATGTATCTACTTTAAATGTCTCTCTACAGATGAGACAGATGATAGCACCTCCAGCCATGTGGGAAATTAAATAGATTACTTCCTTAGTTCCGCACTAACAGATGGTATAGGTACTTCACGTTGTGTTTACGTTGTTGTTCTAATCTGTGCTGCGGCCTAGGAAAATGGAATTAAGACTTTAAAACTGTTTTAAACATACTCCCCACCCCACATGTTAAAGGGATAATCCACCCACATTTTAACACTGGTAAAGGTTTTAAAGAAATTCAAAAAACAATCCAAACATAAATGAAGTAGACAGATCCGATCTGGATGACACTATTTTCTAATCCATAGACTACATTAACATTTACATTTGAGTCATTTAGCAGACGCTCTTATCTAGAGTGACTTACAGTGAGTGTGTTCATGTTAAGACAGCTAGGAGGGTCAACCACATATCACAGTCATAGAAAGTAAAAATGTTCCACAATAACGTAGCAATCAATAGAGTCAGAGCTAGAAGGGGTGGGGGGGGGGGTCTCAAGATAACGAACCCTCAAACTCCCTTTAAAGACTCCTCTGCTTCAGTGTATTCCCCCAGTTCAGGTGCTTCAGTGTATTCCCCCAGTTCAGGTGCTTCAGTGTATTCCCCCAGTTCAGGTGCTTCAGTGTATTCCCCCAGTTCAGGTGCTTCAGTGTATTCCCCCAGTTCAGGTGCTTCAGTGTATTCCCCCAGTTCAGGTGCTGCAGTGTATTCCCCCAGTTCAGGTGCTTCAGTGTATTCCCCCAGTTCAGGTGCTTCAGTGTATTCCCCCAGTTCAGGTGCTTCAGTGTATTCCCCCAGTTCAGGTGCTTCAGTGTATTCCCCCAGTTCAGGTGCTGCAGTGTATTCCCCCAGTTCAGGTGCTTCAGTGTATTCCCCCAGTTCAGGTGCTTCAGTGTATTCCCCCAGTTCAGGTGCTTCAGTGTATTCCCCCAGTTCAGGTGCTGCAGTGTATTCCCCCAGTTCAGGTGCTGCAGTGTATTCCCCCAGTTCAGGTGCTGCAGTGTATGTCAGTGAGCAGAGAGAGAGAGCCGATGATACCGTCATCTCACTGTAACTCTCTATTAGTGTCTGTTATTCCATCCAGCCTGCACATCATCAGGTAGATGTTGAATGAAAGCTTCCACAACGTCTCTGTAACGATATAGCTCAGTGACCATTTAGAATGTGGTTAACAACGGACTCATGGTATGACTGATGACTGCTACTGACAGAAATATAACCGTGGTGACAGAGACGAACAGTTGAGTGTGGTATGACTGATGACTGCTACTGACAGCAATATTAGACTCAAGGGTAAGGGGTAGTGAAATCACACACACAAACACAAAACCATTTACTGGAACAATAGAGATTCAGAGAGGAATAAACCATTACAGAAACATAAAGAGAGGAATAAACCATTACAGGAACATAAAGAGAGGAATAAACCATTACAGAAACATAAAGAGAGGAATAAACCATTACAGGAACATAAAGAGTGGAATGAACCATTACAGGAACATAAAGAGAGGAATAAATCATTACAGGAACATAAAGAGAGGAATAAACCATTACAGGAACATAAAGAGTGGAATAAACCATTACAAGAACATAAAGAGTGGAATAAACCATTACAGGAACATAAAGAGAGGGATAAACCATTACAGGAACATAAAGAGAGGGATAAACCATTACAGGAACATAAAGAGAGGAATAAACCATTACATAAACATAAAGAGTGGAATAAACCATTACAGGAACATAAAGAGAGGAATATCTAATGGAAACAATGAGAAATGTATGCTTTCCATCCTTCTCTAATAGTTTATAGCCCGGTCACTAAAGTGCATTGATAGCATTAGGGCAAACTGGCCAGTGTGTATGTGCATTGGTTTCTCCAGAGAGAGAGAGAACAGGATTTTAAATTCCTCAGGAGGTAATTATAGTTCTTATGTGAATTTCAAAAAAATAACAAGAGTGAAACATTAAAGTTTTCCTTTTTTAGGTAAAACTATACTAATTATATTCACATAACCAAATGATTGATTAAAACACTGTTTTGCATTGAAGGCCTACAGTAGCCTCAGCAGCACTGTACAGTGTACTGAGTGATTGTAGCGGGTTTACTAACACGTTTGTTCTAGTAGTTATGTTGACTGTGAAGTGACAACAACGTAGGCTGTGTGTAGCGGTTAGTGGTTATGATATGAAGGATTGGCTGGGATTTTTTTTTTCACCTGGTCACAGTCTGCTGATGTGTTGTGCACTGAAGTCCACAAGCGATGTAAGGGGTGCGTGTTGGTGGCAGGGAAGTCAGGTGCAGGAGAACAAACTTGGTATAAACAGAGTTGTTTAAAACTTCTTATGGCTGGGGGCAGTATTGAGTAGCTTGGATGAATAAGCTGCCCAGAGTAAACTGCCTGCTTGTCACGAATCCCGTTTCCTGAGTCTGTTTTTTGCCTGTGTTCTGTTCTGGAGTGTTTTTTCCGGTGTCCTGGAACGCACCCTGTCTGGTTGCCGGGCGATTTAGCTAGTTGGGTGATCTCTGATTACCCGCACCTGTATCCCATCAGCTATCTGCACACCTGGTCCTGATCATCATCTCTCCTCTTCATAAGCCCGGACCTGACATCCATTCCCTGCCGGATCGTTAGCCATTAACAGTATGTTGTGCCAGCGTATCAGCCTCCAGCTTGATAGAATTTGTTTTGTTGTTTTGTATGTCTTGCTTGCCTTAAACTTACCTCCGTTTATTCTGTCTTCAGTTATTCACCCGGATCACTTACCCCATTCCTGCCTGGTCGTCGGAGGTTTCCGCTACTCCCTTGGACCCACCTATTCACTCCCATCAACTCACCACCGCTGCCCGCTACGCCACCTGGATATTTCTACCCCTTCATATTCACTTGTAAATAAATACTCACCTTCTTCCTACTCTCCTTGTCCTGGTCTGCTTCTGGGTTCGATTTTGAAAGAACGTGACACTGCTACTCATTCCCAGAAGCTAAGATATGCATATTATTATATTTGGATAGAAAACAATCTGAAGTTTCTAAAACTGTTTGAATGATGTCTGTGAGTATAACAGAACTCATATGGCAGGCAAAAACCTGAGAAAAAATCCAACCAGGAAGTTGGAAATCTGAGGTTTGTAGTTTTTCAACTCATCGCCTATCAAATATACGGTGGGATATTGGTCATATTGCACTTCCTAAGGCTTCCACTAGATGTCAACAGTCTTTAAAACCTTGTTTGATGCTTCTACTGTGAAGGAGGGGGGAATGAGGGCTCTTTGAGTCAGGGGTCTGGCAGAGTGCCATGAGCTGACCAGGCGCGTTAGCTTGCGTTCCATTGCATTTCTGAAGACAAAGAAATTCTCCGGTTGAAACATTATTGAAGATTTATGATAAAAAACATCCTAAAGATTGATTCTGTACATCGTTTGACATATTTCTACGGACTGTAACGGAGCTTTTGGACTTTGTCTGCTCGCGCCTCATGAACTTGTATTACTGGGCTAAACGCGCGAACAAAAAGGAGGTATTTGGACATAAATGATGTACTTTATCGAACAAATCAAACATTTATTGTGGAACTGGGATTCCTGGGGGTGCATTCTGACGAAGATCATCAAAGGTGAGTGAATATTTATAACGCTATTTCTGACTTCTGTTGACTCCAACATGATTTTGTTGTCTGAGCGCTGTACTCAGATTATTGCATGGTTTGCTTTTTCCGTAAAGTTTTTTTGAAATCTGACATAGGGGTTGCATTAAGGAGAAGTATATCTCTAATTCTGTGCATAACACTTGTATCTTATATTAAAGTTTATGATGACTATTTTTGTAAATTGATGTTGCTCTCTGCAAAATCACTGGATGTTTTGGAACAAAACATTACTGAACGTAACGCGCCAATGTAATCTCAGATATAAATATGCACTTTATCGAACAAAACATATATGTATTGTGTAACATGAAGTACTATGAGTGTCAACTGATGAAGATCATCAAAGGTTAGTGATTAATTTTATCTCTATTTCTGCTTTTTGTGACTCCTCTCTTTGGCTGGAAAAATGGCTGTGTTTTTCTGTGACTAGGTACTGACCTAACATAATCGTTTGGTGTGCTTTCGTCGTAAAGCCTTTTTGAAATCAGGCACTGTGGTGGGATTAACAACAAGTTTATCTTTAAAATGGTGTGAAATACTTGTATGTTTGAGGAATTTTAATTATGAAATTTCTGTTGTTTGAATTTGGCGCCCTGCACTTTCACTGGCTGTTGTCAAATCGATCCCGTTAACGGGATCTTAGCCGATCTCAGCCAAAAGAGGTTAATAAATGCTGACAAAACTCCAAAATAACCCGTCTACAAAAGCTTGGAAGACTGATGGCGCATTCATCAACCCGTACGGCATGACGAGTTACTCATAGTGCCCAGAGGTGGTACTGAAAGCCGTCTTCCACTCGTCTCCCTCTCGGATGCGCACCAGATTATAAGCGCTCCTGAGATCTAGTTTGGTGAAGAAGCGCGCCCCGTGCATTGACTCTATCGCTGTGGCTATGAGCGGTAGCGGGTAACTATACCTCACCGTGATCTGATTTAGACCCCAGTAGTCAATGCACGGACGCAGACCTCCCTCCTTCTTCACAAAAAATAAACTTGAGGAGACGGGTGAAGTGGGGGACCGTATGTACCCCTGACGCAGGGATTCGGAGACATATGTTTCCATAGCTGCCGTCTCCGCCTGTAAGAGAAGATACACGTGAGTCCTGGGAAGTGCAGCGTCTACCAGGAGATTTATCGCACAATCCCCCCGTCGATGGGGTGGTAATTGAGTCGCCTTCTTTTTACAGAAGGCGAGAGCCAAATCGGCATATTCGGGGGGAATGCGCACGGTGGAAACCTGGTCTGGACTCTCCACCGTAGTAGCACCAACGGAAACCCCTAAAAACCTACCTGGGCACTCTCGCGACCACCCCGTGAGAGCCCTCTGTGGCCAAGAAACAGTGGGGTTATGACAAGCTAACCAGGGTAGGCCTAGCACCACGGGAAACGCAGGAGAGTCAATAAGGAAAATACTAATTTTCTCAGTGTGTGTTACCATGCCCAAAGGAGCAGTGACCTCCCTAATTAACCCTGACCCTAATGGTCAACTATCTAAGGCGTGAACGGGGAAGGGCATATCCACGGGAACAATGGGGATCCCTAAACTATGTGCTAACGCTCTATCAATGAAATTCTCAGCCGCGCCTGAATCTACGAGCGCCTTATGCTGGGAATGCGGGGATTACTCAGGAAAAGTGACAGACACAAACATATGTGCGACAGAGGACTCTGAGTGAGAATGGTGCCAGCTCACCTGGGGTGACGCCAAAGCGCCCTGCCTGCTGCCTCGATACCCAGAGGAACCAACCCGGCACCGACCAGCAGCGTGACCTCTGTGGCCACAGATGGTGCACGAGCGGAAACCCCCTCCGGTCCCCTGCGCACCGCCCCTCCCAGCTCCATGGGTATCGGAGAGGGGGTGCGGGAGGATGGAACCACCAGACCCCGATCTGGACGTCCGCGAGTAGCCAGCAGGTTGTCCAGCCGGATGGACAGGTCCACCAGCTGGTCGAAAGTGAGGGTGGTGTCTCTGCAGGCCAGCTCCCTCCGGACGTCCTCGCGCAGACTGCAGCGGTAATGATCAATCAGGGCCCTGTTGTTCCATCCCGCGTAGGCAGCCAGGGTCCTGAACTCTAGGGCTAACTCCTGGGCGCTCCTCGTCTCCTGCCTCAGATGGTAGAGGCGCTCACCCGTCGCTCTGCCCTCGGGTGTGTGGTCGAAGACTGCCTGGAAATGGCGGGTGAACTCCTCAAAATGGTCCAACACCGCATCTCCCTCTCTCCACACGGCGTTGGCCCACTCCAGGGCTTTCCCGGTGAGGCACGAGACGAGGGCGGACACTCTCTCACGGTCCGATGGAGCTGGGTGGACCGTGGCCAGATAGAATTTCAATTGAAGGAGGAACCCCTGGCAGTTGGCAGCACTCCCGTCGTACTCCTGTGGCAAGGAGAGACGAATCCCACTGGGTTCCGGCGGGAAAGGGGCGCTCAGGAGAGACCCCGGTTGTGCTGGTGGAGGCGCTGGAAGAACTCCCTGTCTCTCCCAGCGGTCCATTCTCTGGACAACACGATCCATGGCGGCGCTCAGATGGTGAAGCATAACCGCATGCTCCTGGACGCGCTCCTCCACCTCCATGGCCAGGGCACCTTCTCCTGCTGACTCCATAGGTGGTTGGAGATTCTGTAAGGGGTGCGTGTTGGTGGCAGGGAAGTCAGGTGCAGGAGAACGAACTTGGTATAAACAGAGTTGTTTAATAAATGCTGATATAACTCCAAAATAACAAAGTGGGTACAAAACCGTCGCACACCAACACAAAATAGCACATCACATACAATCAAAACAATCTCCGACAAGGACATGAGGGGAAACAGAGGGTTAAATACACAACATGAAATTGATGGGATTGGAACCAGGTGTGAAGGATCAGTGATGACAGACAGAAGTCGTGACAAGCGAAGGGAAAAGGTGAGAGAGGAGGAGAGCACGTAGATAGTTGCAAGAAGGAATTACAGTATGTACTGTACTGTATTTACAACAAGCAAAGTGATCATGCTGTTTTTTAGAGTGTGCAAGGAGGTATTGAATGTGTCACTGTCTGTCACCTTGATTACTCAAACCTGTGCACTTACATTGTGCATTCACATTCATAGGCTAGGTTGTAGCAACCTTATGATGGGTACAGGGAACATTTGAGTATCATTGAGTAGCCTAAACCAATATGATGTAATAGAAATAAGGCCATGCTCATAAAAAAATGAAAATATCCTCCCTCATCCGACCGCCACTGGAGGAGAGAGAGAGAATAAAGCCCCTTGAATTGATTTGAGTGAGTGAGTGAGTGAGTGAGTGAGTGAGTGAGTGAGTGAGTGAGTGAGTGAGTGAGTGAGTGAGTGAGTGAGTGAGTGAGTGAGTGAGTGAGTGAGTGAGTGAGTGAGTGAGTGAGTGAGTGAGTGAGTGAGAGAGATGATAGCCACATTCCCTGTAACATTTAAATCCAGTTAATATGAATATATTTCAACTTTCCAACAGAAATATTGAACTTATGGAAAACTATGGAAAATAGTTTTCTGGTGTTATCGCATACGCGTGTGTGTATGCGTGTGTTTTTGAGTTTGTGTGTGTGCGTGCCGGTGGACAACGTGTACATTGCTGTCGTGTCTTTGCTATCATTAAATTGAAGACTTATAGTTTTTATCAAAGATTCCTGTAATTAGGGATTACGCGATCACTTGAGTAATAACGTAACTAATTAACTATGAATTCGAGGGCACCAGGGAAAGTTATTCGATTACAAAGTTATAATTTCCCAATATAACCTTTCAGATATTTTCATATCTGATCAATAGTCTTCTGATTAATGATTTATTTATTTTTACCTCACGTTAGTCTCATTCCAAACGTCGTAAATTGTTGATTATCTGCACGAACCCAGTCTTCACTATGAGTCATCCATACATCAATTGTCTTAAATCATTTATTTATTACTAACTAATTAATTCACAGAAATGCATAAACAAACAAATAAACTTAAAAAGGGTTACATGAAATGGGAGAGATATGCCCTAGTGGCTGAACCGGCATAGCGGCTTGTTAGACAAAGGGAAAGTTGCGTTCGACTAAGAATTCACTACAGAGTTCACAATTATAACAATTGACATGCTAATCCTTACACATGAACGCTCACTCATTCGGGAACAATTGCAATCAATATATATATAGTTACGCTCGGTGTGTGTCGTCTTGATCGTTGGAGAGAAGTTCGTTTCTGTTGGAGTGAAGTTAGTTTCTGTTGGAGTTCCTTCTGTCTCGGTTATTGTGGATAGTTCAGTGACATTCGTTATAGAATGGATGTTTCGGCGGTTGTCTTTCTTCGCGTTCAATGATACCGAATTCCTAGCTGCAGACTAGTAGTCAATATCAAAACTTGTTCTTATTAGTCTAAGAGTTTAACCACGTGGTATGGTTAAAGATTCAGCAATGGTACCTTAACCTTCGTTCTCCCCATGGAGAGAAAACATGGTCTAATGGTAATTTCTCAGAGTCGACTTTTATTCAGATAGCAGGAAGGGGCTGTCCTTGGATGTCTGACCCAATTGGCTCAGGGGCGGGTCCTCGGGTTTAGTTCAAATCAAAAAGGGATTTGTATTTTTCTTAATTAAACAGTCCAAAATTATATTACACAATTATACAAACAGTATCATACTCACTCATTCATTTTATACAACAAACAGATGTAAACCTCATATCTGAGGTCATTATATAAACAGCGGTATGGTAATGTAGTCCCACAGTCTCTCATGAGTTTCCCACGTGGTGGCCAATGGGCATGTTAATAGCTGGACTCTCCACCGATCTTTTATACTTTTGCAGGAACATGAAATATGTTCGTACCTCAAGATCTGTGAGGTGGGAGAAAATTCCTTTGTCCTGAAAGTTTACCCTCTCTCTTAATACTGTTTGGCCATGAGGAGATTCTCAGGAATTTACGACGTCTCTCTGTGATCACAGCATGGGTTGAAGGAGGAAAGGGAAAGGCAGGGAGAGGGGGATGGGGTTTGCAATACCCAAGCAGGCGACGTCATGACATTGCTAATCAGTAGGGTGTGTGATTGTCTGTTTGGTAGTAGTGTTCCGACTGCTCTCTACCGTCATCTATCCCCCCTTCTTTCTTTTGATGATTAACCTCAAAGAACAACTTCAAAGTTTCCTCCTCTACAAGGGAGCATGAAGCGCTTTATGTGAGGAAAATATCAGTAAGTTTCCTCCTCTACAAGGGAGCATGAAGCACTTTATGTGAGGAAAATATCAATGTTTCCTACTCTACAAGGGAGCATGAAGCACTTTATGTGAGGAAAATATCAATACGTTTCCTCCTCTACAAGGGAGCATGAAGCGCTTTATGTGAGGAAAATATCAATACGTTTCCTCCTCTACAAGGGAGCATGAAGCATTTTATGTGAGGAAAATATCAATAAGTTTCCTACTCTACAAGGGAGCATGAAGCTCTTTATGTGAGGAAAATATCAATAAGTTTCCTCCTCTACAAGGGAGCATGAAGCGCTTTATGTGAGGAAAATATCAATAAGTTTCCTCCTCTACAAGGGAGCATGAAGCGCTTTATGTGAGGAAAATATCAGTAAGTTTCCTCTTCTAAAAGGGAGCATGAAGCACTTTATGTGAGGAAAATATCAATAAGTTTCCTCCTCCACTATTATGATGTGAAGTGTTATTAAATTACTGTACTGGTGGAATTTATAATCTGTGTCCTGGGAGAAAATCATTACCAGGTGTTTTACCAATGCAATCCAAGTAGAAATGCATTAGGAATATTTATTTGGCAAGGCAATTATTTGTGTATCATGTGTGATTGAACTTGAATGAGTATGAATGTGTTTGTGTGTGCATGCGTTCATGCTAATATTGATTAGCTGTCTCTCTCTTTAACTGTCTCAAATGCACACACACACACACACACACACACACACACACACACACACACACACACACACACACACACACACACACACACACACACACACACACACACACACACACACACACACACACACACACACACACACACACACACACACACACACACACTTTAAAGAAGGTGTCTATCTGTAGATTGGGCCTGGCTGCTGTATGTTCCATGCTGCTACAGTCATTTACTGCCAGGGGAATTACTGAGTCAGCTGATTCTTCCCAAAACAGGGAAAAACACACCCCATACCCTTCC
Source organism: Salvelinus namaycush (assembly GCF_016432855.1). Taxonomy (NCBI): domain Eukaryota; kingdom Metazoa; phylum Chordata; class Actinopteri; order Salmoniformes; family Salmonidae; genus Salvelinus; species Salvelinus namaycush. Next base: position 30,571,083 of record NC_052330.1, read on the forward strand.
TTCAATCTGGGGAGAGGGCACTCAACATCCCATACCCTTCCTTCAAACGGGGGAGAGGCCACTTAACACCCCATACCCTTCCTTCAAACTGGGGAGAGGGAACTCAACACCCCATACCCTTCCTTCAAACGGGGGAGAGGGAACTCAACACCCCATACCCTTCCTTCAAACTGGGGAGAGGGAACTCAACACCCCATACCCTTCCTTCAAACTGGGGAGAGGGCACTCAACACCCCATACCCTTCCTTCAAACTGGGGAGAGGGAACTCAACACCCCATACTCTTCCTTCAAACTGGGGAGAGGGCACTCAACACCCCATACCCTTCCTTCAAACTGGGGAGAGGGCACTCAACACCCCATACCCTTCCTTCAAACTGGGGAGAGGGAACTCAACACCCCATACCCTTCCTTCAAACTGGGGAGAGGGAACTCAACACCCCATACCCTTCCTTCAAACTGGGGAGAGGGCACTCAACACCCCATACCCTTCCTTCAAACTGGGGAGAGGGAACTCAACACCCCATACCCTTCCTTCAAACTGGGGAGAGGGAACTCAACGCCCAATACCCTTCCTTCAAACGGGGGAGAGGGAACTCAACACCCCATACCCTTCCTTCAAACTGGGGAGAGGGAACTCAACACCCCATACCCTTCCTTCAAACTGGGGAGAGGCCACTCAACACCCCATACCCTTCCTTCAAACTGGGGAGAGGGAACTCAACACCCCATACTCTTCCTTCAAACTGGGGAGAGGGCACTCAACACCCCATACCCTTCCTTCAAACTGGGGAGAGGGCACTCAACACCCCATACACTTCTTTCACAGTTTGCCCCTCTATCAGTAGAAACAAATTCAGGGCCTCCCGAGTAGCGCAGCGCTCTCAGACACTGCATCGCAAGCTAGAGGTGTCACTACAGATCCGGGTTCGATCCCGGGCTGTGTTGCAGCCGGCTGTGACCGAGAGACTCATGAGGCGGTGCACAATTGGCCCAGAGTCGTCCGGGTTAGTGGAGGGTTTGGCCGGCCGGTATGTCCTTGTCCCATCGCGCTCTAGTGACTCCTGTGTCGTGTCGGGGTGAGTGCACGCTCCCTGACAGGGTCGCCAGTTGGATGGTGTTTCCTCCAACACATTGGTGTGACTGGCTTCTGGGTTAAGCGAGCAGTGTGTCAAGAAGCAGTGCGGCTTGGCAGGGTCGTGTTTCGGAGGACGCATGATTCTCGACCTTCGTCTCTCCCAAGTCTGTACGGGAGTTGCAGCGATGGGACAAGACTGTAACTACCAATTGGATATCACGGAAAAGGGGTAAAGCATTTTTATAAATATTAAGAAAGATACACATCCACTATATAGCCTAATACCTTTCAGCATAGGTAAACAAAGGAATACTTTCAGCAAAGGTAAAATAACGTGTCTCTTTGGCTTGATGTATTGTCAAACTTTTAGAAATCTGATAGCCAGTCAAGAAAACACAGCGTTCTTAAAATTCTCCTACAGCAGCTACCCTGGTGGATTGGAAGTACGTTTTAGCAACAATACATCAAGCCAAACAGAATCCCTAATACTCTCTTTCAGGTCTTCAGGTGTAGTACTTGAGTTGTGGGAACTCCAAACATTATCAGAAAAAAGACTTCACTAACAGAATAAAGGCTGAAGCATATAAAAATCTTGATACTGTACAGTGTGTGTGTGTGTGTGTGTGTGTGTGTGTGTGTGTGTGTGTGTGTGTGTGTGTGTGTGTGTGTGTGTGTGTGTGTGTGTGTGTGTGTGTGTGTGTGTGTGTGCACAAACACAGTGAAGCTAGTGAGTTACAGATGATCCAGGTGTATAGCCAATGTTAAGCACAGTTGAGTGGTATACTACAATGCTAGCTAGATCTATTCAGGCTTTTCTAAAGTTAGCCAGCTTCAGACAATACTGAATCATCAATCCATGTGCGAGTCTGAACTCTTCATTGAGACAATGCTGAATCATCAATCTATGGGAGAGTCAGTGCCACATTTTAATTTGTGCCGAAATCAAAATGAAATAAAAGTTATTTTGTAAATAATGCAGCAGGTGATGTTGTGCAGCAGGCGATGTTCTACAGCAGGCGATGTTGTACAGCAGGCGATGTTCTACAGCAGGCAATGTTCTACAGCAGGCGATGTTGTGCAGCAGGCGATGTTCTACAACAGGCGATGTTGTGCAGCAGGCGATGTTCTACAGCAGGCGATGTTCTACAGCAGGCGATGTTGTACAGCAGGCGATGTTCTACAGCAGGCGATGTTGTGCAGCAGGCGATGTTCTACAGCAGGCGATGTTCTACAGCAGGCGATGTTCTACAGCAGAAGATGTTGTGCAGCAGGCGATGTTGTACAGCAGGTGATGTTCTACAGCAGGCGATGTTCTACAGCAGGTGATGTTCTACAGCAGGCGATGTTCTACAGCAGGCGATGTTCTACAGCAGGCGATGTTGTGCAGCAGGCGATGTTGTACAGCAGGTGATGTTCTACAGCAGGCGATGTTCTACAGCAGGTGATGTTCTACAGCAGGCGATGTTCTACAGCAGGCGATGTTGTGCAGCAGGCGATGTTCTACAACAGGCGATGTTGTGCAGCAGGCGATGTTCTACAGCAGGCGATGTTCTACAGCAGGCGATGTTGTACAGCAGGCGATGTTCTACAGCAGGCGATGTTGTGCAGCAGGCGATGTTCTACAGCAGGCGATGTTCTACAGCAGGCGATGTTCTACAGCAGAAGATGTTGTGCAGCAGGCGATGTTGTGCAGCAGGCGATGTTGTGCAGCAGGCGATGTTCTACAGCAGGCGATGTTGTGCAGCAGGCGATGTTCTACAGCAGGCGATGTTGTGCAGCAGGCTATGTTCTACAGCAGGCGATGTTCTACAGCAGGCGATATTGTGCAGCAGGCGATGTTGTACAGCAGGCGATGTTCTACAGCAGGTGATGTTCTACAGCAGGTGATGTTCTACAGCAGGCGATGTTCTACAGCAGGCGATGTTCTACAGCAGGCGATGTTCTACAGCAGGCGATGTTGTGCAGCAGGCGATGTTCTACAGCAGGCGATGTTGTGCAGCAGGCGATGTTGTACAGCAGGCGATGTTGTGCAGCAGGCGATGTTGTACAGCAGGCGATGTTCTACAGCAGGCGATGTTGTGCAGCAGGCGATGTTCTACAGCAAGCGATGTTCTACAGCAGGCGATGTTCTACAGCAGGCGATGTTCTACAGCAGGCGATGTTGTGCAGCAGGCGATGTTCTACAGCAGGCGATGTTGTGCAGCAGGCGATGTTGTACAGCAGGCGATGTTGTGCAGCAGGCGATGTTGTACAGCAGGCGATGTTGTGCAGCAGGCGATGTTCTACAGCAGGCGATGTTGTGCAGCAGGCGATGTTCTACAGCAGGCGATGTTGTGCAGCAGGCGATGTTCTACAGCAGGCGATGTTGTACAGCAGGCGATGTTGTGCAGCAGGCGATGTTCTACAGCAGGCGATGTTGTGCAGCAGGTGATGTTCTACAGCAGGCGATGTTGTGCAGCAGGCGATGTTGTACAGCAGGCGATGTTCTACAGCAGGCGATGTTGTGCAGCAGGCGATGTTCTACAGCAAGCGATGTTCTACAGCAGGCGATGTTCTACAGCAGGCGATGTTCTACAGCAGGCGATGTTGTGCAGCAGGCGATGTTGTACTGCAGGCGATGTTCTACAGCAGGCAATGTTGTGCAGCAGGTGATGTTCTACAGCAGGCGATGTTGTGCAGTAGGTGATGTTCTACAGCAGGCGATGTTGTGCAGCAGGCGATGTTGTGCAGCAGGCGATGTTCTACAGCAGGCGATGTTGTGCAGCAGGTGATGTTCTACAGCAGGCGATGTTGTGCAACAGGCGATGTTGTACAGCAGGCGATGTTCTACAGCAGGCAATGTTCTACAGCAGGCGATGTTCTACAGCAGGCGATGTTGTACAGCAGGCAATGTTCTACAGCAGGCGATGTTCTACAGCAGGCAATGTTGTGCAGCAGGCGATGTTCTACAGCAGGCGATGTTCTACAGCAGGCGATGTTGTGCAGCAGGCGATGTTCTACAGCAGGCGATGTTGTGCAGCAGGTGATGTTCTACAGCAGAAGATGTTGTGCAGCAGGCGATGTTGTACAGCAGGCGATGTTCTACAGCAGGCAATGTTCTACAGCAGGCGATGTTCTACAGCAGGCAATGTTGTACAGCAGGCGATGTTCTACAGCAGGCAATGTTGTGCAGCAGGCGATGTTCTACAGCAGGCGATGTTCTACAGCAGGCGATGTTGTGCAGCAGGCGATGTTCTATAAGCAGGCGATGTTGTGCAGCAGGCGATGTTGTACAGCAGGCAATGTTGTGCAGCAGGCGATGTTGTACAGCAGGCAATGTTCTACAGCAGGCGATGTTCTACAGCAGGCGATGTTCTACAGCAGGCGATGTTGTGCAGCAGGCGATGTTGTACAGCAGGCGATGTTCTACAGCAGGCGATGTTGTGCAGCAGGCAATGTTGTACAGCAGGCGATGTTCTACAGCAGGCGATGTTCTACAGCAGGCGATGTTCTACAACAGGCGATGTTGTGCAGCAGGCGATGTTCTACAGCAGGCGATGTTCTACAGCAGGCGATGTTCTACAGCAGGCGATGTTGTACAGCAGGCGATGTTGTACAGCAGGCGATGTTCTGCAGCAGGCGATGTTATGCAGCAGGCGATGTTCTACAGCAGGCGATGTTGTACAGCAGGCGATGTTGTGCAGCAGGCGATGTTCTACAGCAGGCGATGTTGTACAGCAGGCGATGTTGTGCAGCAGGCGATGTTCTACAGCAGGCGATGTTCTAAAGCAAGCGATGTTCTGCAGCAGAAGATGTTGTGCAGCAGGCGATGTTCTACAGCAGGCGATGTTCTACAGCAGGCGATGTTGTACAGCAGGCGATGTTGTACAGCAGGCGATGTTGTGCAGCAGGCGATGTTCTACAGCAGGCGATGTTCTACAGCAGGCGATGTTGTGCAGCAGGCGATGTTCTACAGCAGGCGATGTTGTGCAGCAGGCGATGTTGTGCAGCAGGCGATGTTCTACAGCAGGCGATGTTGTGCAGCAGGCGATGTTCTACAGCAGGCGATGTTGTGCAGCAGGCGATGTTCAACAGCAGGCGATGTTCTACAGCAGGCGATGTTGTGCAGCAGGCGATGTTCTACAGCAGGCGATGTTGTGCAGCAGGCGATGTTCTACAGCAGGCGATATTCTACAGCAGGCGATGTTGTGCAGCAGGCGATGTTGTACAGCAGGCGATGTTCTACAGCAGGCGATGTTCTACAGCAGGCGATGTTCTACAACAGGCGATGTTGTGCAGCAGGCGATGTTCTACAGCAGGCGATGTTCTACAGCAGGCGATGTTCTACAGCAGGCGATGTTCTACAGCAGGCGATGTTGTACAGCAGGCGATGTCCTACAGCAGGCGATGTTGTGCAGCAGGCGATGTTCTACAGCAGGCGATGTTGTGCAGCAGGCGATGTTCTACAGCAGGCGATGTTGTACAGCAGGCGATGTTGTACAGCAGGCGATGTTGTGCATCAGGCGATGTTCTACAGCAGGCGATGTTGTGCAGCAGGCGATGTTCTACAGCAGGCGATGTTGTGCAGCAGGCGATGTTGTACAGCAGGCGATGTTCTACAGCAGGCGATGTTGTACAGCAGGCGATGTTCTAGAGCAGGCGATGTTCTACAGCAGGCGATGTTGTGCAGCAGGCGATGTTCTACAGCAAGCGATGTTGTACAGCAGGCGATGTTGTACAGCAGGCGATGTTCTACAGCAGGCGATGTTGTACAATAGGCGATGTTCTACAGCAGGCGATGTTGTACAGCAGGCGATGTTCTACAGCAGGCGATGTTGTACAGCAGGCGATGTTCTACAGCAGGCGATGTTGTGCAGCAGGTGATGTTCTACAGCAGGCGATGTTGTGCAGCAGGCGATGTTCTACAGCAGGCGATGTTGTACAGCAGGCGATGTTGTACAGCAGGCGATGTTGTGCATCAGGCGATGTTCTACAGCAGGCGATGTTGTGCAGCAGGCGATGTTCTACAGCAGGCGATGTTGTGCAGCAGGCGATGTTGTACAGCAGGCGATGTTCTACAGCAGGCGATGTTGTACAGCAGGCGATGTTCTAGAGCAGGCGATGTTCTACAGCAGGCGATGTTGTGCAGCAGGCGATGTTCTACAGCAAGCGATGTTGTACAGCAGGCGATGTTGTACAGCAGGCGATGTTCTACAGCAGGCGATGTTCTACAGCAGGCGATGTTGTACAGCAGGCGATGTTGTACAGCAGGCGATGTTCTACAGCAGGCAATGTTGTGCAGCAGGTGATGTTCTACAGCAGGCGATGTTGTGCAGCAGGTGATGTTCTACAGCAGGCGATGTTGTGCAGCAGGCGATGTTCTGCAGCAGGCGATGTTCTACAGCAGGCGATGTTGTGCAGCAGGTGATGTTCTACAGCAGGCGATGTTGTGCAGCAGGCGATGTTGTACAGCAGGCGATGTTCTACAGCAGGCAATGTTCTACAGCAGGCAATGTTCTACAGCAGGCGATGTTGTACAGCAGGCAATGTTCTACAGCAGGCGATGTTCTACAGCAGGCGATGTTGTGCAGCAGGCGATGTTCTACAGCAGGCGATGTTCTACAGCAGAAGATGTTGTGCAGCAGGCGATGTTCTACAGCAGGCGATGTTGTGCAGCAGGCGATGTTGTACAGCAGGCAATGTTCTACAGCAGGCGATGTTCTACAGCAGGCGATGTTCTACAGCAGGCGATGTTCTACAGCAGGCGATGTTGTGCAGCAGGCGATGTTGTACAGCAGGCGATGTTCTACAGCAGGCGATGTTGTGCAGCAGGCGATGTTGTACAGCAGGCGATGTTCTACAGCAGGCGATGTTCTACAGCAGGCGATGTTCTACAACAGGCAATGTTGTGCAGCAGGCGATGTTCTACAGCAGGCGATGTTCTACAGCAGGCGATGTTCTACAGCAGGCGATGTTGTACAGCAGGCGATGTTCTACAGCAGGCGATGTTGTGTAGCAGGCGATGTTGTGCAGCAGGCGATGTTCTACAGCAGGCGATGTTCTACAGCAGGCGATGTTGTGCAGCAGGCGATGTTCTACAGCAGGCGATGTTGTGTAGCAGGCGATGTTGTGCAGCAGGCGATGTTCTACAGCAGGCGATGTTGTACAGCAGGCGATGTTGTGCAGCAGGCGATGTTCTACAGCAGGCGATGTTCTACAGCAGGCGATGTTGTGCAGCAGGCGATGTTGTGCAGCAGGCGATGTTCTACAGCAGGCGATATTCTACAGCAGGCGATGTTCTACAGCAGGCGATGTTCTACAGCAGGCGATGTTGTGCAGCAGGCGATGTTCTACAGCAGGCGATATTCTACAGCAGGCGATGTTCTACAGCAGGCGATGTTCTACAGCAGGCGATGTTCTACAGCAGGCGATGTTCTACTGCAGGCGATGTTCTGCAGCAGGCGATGTTGTGCAGCAGGCGATGTTGTACAGCAGGCGATGTTGTGCAGCAGGCGATGTTTACAGCAGGCGATGTTCTACAGCAGGCGATGTTGTGCAGCAGGCGATGTTCTACAGCAGGCGATGTTCTACAGCAGGCGATGTTCTACAGCAGGCGATGTTGTACAGCATGCGATGTTCTACAGCAGGCAATGTTGTACAGCATGCGATGTTCTACAGCAGGCGATGTTCTACAGCAGGTGATGTTGTATAGCAGGCGTTTAGAAGTGCAGTCCTTATTTTATGATTTATCGTTAAAGCCGTCTTTGGTGTGATTATCAATCGCCTTTCTCCCACTCAAATCGCTCCTTCTTCTATCTGTGGAACAGCTTTTTGAATTGTGGCCATAGACATGATCTATAGAAGGGTTGTGGGGCCTCTAACCCTGGCACTTTGACTCATGGGTACCATAGCAATGGCTGCCATTCTTGACTTGAATGGGATCTACCATATATGGATTAAATGTCAATGGTTGGTTGTGGCTGTCAGTTTGCCTTTTGCACATTTCAAAATACAAATCTCATGAGAAACGTAGTTTGTGTAACGCTCGTCTTTATGTGGAAGAGAGGAGGACCAAGGCGCAGCGTGGTGAATGTTCATGATGTTGAAATTTAATGAATTATCCAACTAAACAGAACACTGACAAAATACAAAATAACAAAACGCCGTGAACAGACCTGAACTTGAGAACATAAAACATGAACGCACGAACAGGTAGGAACAAACGAACGAACGAAACGAAAACAGTACCGTGTGGTGAAACAAACACAGACACAGCAACAATCACCCACAAACAAACAGTGAGAACAGCCTACCTTAATATGGTTCTCAATCAGAGGAAACGTAAAACACCTGCCCCTGATTGAGAACCATATCAGGCTAATACAATGATCCCAACATAGAAACACATAACATAGAATGCCCACCCAGCTCACGTCCTGACCAACTAAACAAGGCTAAACAAAGGAAATAAGGTCAGGAACGTGACAGTTTGGAAAGGAAATGCTGTCATTACTAAACGTGTAATGTGATAGGTATTTTAACATTAGTATGTTTTTACACGCCTTTTTTTAAATTAATATAATATTTTAAAGTCGTCTTCCTCAAATGAAGAGGATGATCACATCCTTGCGCAATTAGCTCTCACAGTCTCACGTCAGAAGTAGACGTTCATCCATGTTTCTCAAACGTCAAATTTCGAAGTCATTGCAAACGTCAAATTTGTATGTATTTAT
>NC_052330.1:30584870-30619870 GCF_016432855.1 Salvelinus namaycush
AATAGCCAGAATCACAAGCCATTCCCCAGTAGCAAAAGTTAGCGATCGTAACAAACCAGCAAAAGATATATAATTTTTGACTAACCTTGATAAGCTTCATCAGATGACAGTCCTATAACATCAGGTTATACATACACTTATGTTTTGTTCGAAAATGTGCATATTTAGAGCTGAAATCAGTGGTTATACATTGTGCTAACGTAGCATCTTTTTCCCACAACGTCCGGATATTTTTCTGACACTTTTTCTGACACACATATTCTGACCAAATAACTATTCATAAACATAACTAAAAAATACATGTTGTATAGGAAATGATAGATACACTAGTTCTTAATGCAATCGCCGTGTTAGAATTCTAAAAATAACTTCATTACGACATCCAGCTTAGGTATAGCGAGAGAGTACCCAAAAGCTGGGCGCAAACGACTAGCACAACATGTTCGACAGATATATGAAATAGCATCATAAAATGGGTCCTACTTTTGCTGATCTTTCATCAGAATGTTGTACAAGGGGTCCTTTGTCCAGAACAATCGTTGTTTGGATTTAGAACGGCCTTTTTCCCTCTCGATTTAGCAAGCACACTTGCCAAGTGGCGCGAATCTCTCCATGTCAACAAACGGAAGAGAACGGAACACGGCAAAACTCCCGAAAAAATTTCAATAATCTGATTAAACTATATTGAAAAAACATACTTTACGATGATATTGTCACGTATCAAATAAAATCAAAACCGGAGATATTAGTCGTCCATAACGGCAGCTTATCAGAAGGCAAATCCAGGTCCCTGCTCGCGCTCTCCAGAAAACAGGAAACTGGTGACACGTCATGCCAAGAGCTATAATTCGAGCCCAGATCAAGTTACACACTCAATTTCTTCTCTCACTGCTTGTCGACATCTAGTGGAAGACGTATGAAGTGCATCTAAACTAATAAATATCAAGGACTTTAATAGGCAGCCCCTAGAAGAGTGCATCGATTTCAGATTTTCCACTTCCTGTCAGGAAGTTTGCTGCAAAAGGAGTTCTGTTTTACTCACAGATATAATTCAAACGGTTTTAGAAACTAGAGAGTGTTTTCTATCCAATAGTAATAATAATATGCATATTGTACGAGCAAGAATTGAGTACGAGGCCGTTTAAATTGGGCACGATTTTCCCCCAAAGTGAAAACAGCGCCCTCTGTCCTCAACAGGTTTTAACCAGACCCGGAGAGCTGGAGGTGGAGAGAGACATATCTGCACTCTGGACTGTGGTGAGACAACTTCAACAATATAAAAAGCAAGAGCAGGAGAAGAACAGAGCACTAGAGGACAGGTTCAGACTGCTGGAGGAGAGGGTGAGGGGGATTGTGTGTGACAGAGAACAACCCACTAGAGAGGTGGCCACCCCCGCAGAGAAGCCAGAACAGCCCACTTCAGCTCCCGACACCACAGCAGAACAGTCCACAACAGACCTTGACTATAGAGTCGACATCACAGCAGAACAGACAAATGAAGAACCCCAAGCCCAGGGGATCTCACACATTCTGAGCACCCCCCCTGTCAGCCACCCTGATAGCCCTCTTGACAACCCCTCCCCCCCCCCCCCGGCTAGAAATTCAAAAGGAAAATGTCCTCCTGTGTGCTACCTATATCCACCCACTAGAATCCCCATACTTTAATGAAGACAGCTTCTCCATCCTGGAGGGGGAAATCAATCATTTCCAGGCCCAGGGACATGTACTAGTCTGTGGTGACCTAAATGCCAGAACTGGACAAGAACCTGACACACTCAGCACACAGGGGGACAAACACCTGCCTGGAGGTGACAGCATTCCCTCCCCGATATTCCCACTATGCACAACTATAACAACATAACCAACAAAAACAGGCCAGGTGCCATGAAGCCGGCTCACGCATCTGGTCTCCAGTGCGTCTCCTCGGGCCGGTGTACATGGCACCAGCCCTACGCATGGTGTCTCCAGTACGTGTGCATAACCCAGTGCGGCCTGGCAAGGCTACGGTGAGCATTCAGCCAGGTAGGGTTGGGCAGGCTCGGTTCTCGAGACCTGTAGTGCGCCTCCACGGTCCGGTCTATCCGGTGCCTTCTCCACGCACCAGCCCTCCTGTGGCAGCCCCACGCACCAGCCCTCCGGTGTCGGCACCGCGTACCAGGCCTCCAGTTCCAGCACCCCGCACTCGCCCTGAGGTGCGTGTCCCCAGCCCGGTACCACCAGTTCCGGAACCACGCACAAGGCCTACAGTGCGCCTCCAGGGTCCAGTATGCCCTGTACCTGCTCCCCGCACTCGCCTAGAGGTGCGTGTTCCCAGCCCGGTACCACCAGTTCCGGCACCACGCACCAGGCCTACAGTGCGCCTCGTCTGTCCTGAGCCGCCTGAGCCGCCCGTCTGTCCTGAGCCGCCTGAGCCGTCCGTCTGTCCTGAGCCGCCTGAGCCGCCCGTCTGTCCTGAGCCGCCTGAGCCGCCCGTCTGTCCTGAGCAGCCTGAGCCGTTCTTCAGTCCAGAGGCGCCTGAGCCGCCCTTCAGTCCAGAGGTGCCTGAGCCACCTGAGCTGCCCTTCAGTCCAGAGGCGCCTGAGCCGCCCTTCAGTCCAGAGGTGCCTGAGCCACCTGAGCTGCCCTTCAGTCCGGAGCTGCCCTTCAGTCCGGAGCTGCCCTTCAGTCCGGAGCTGCCCTTCAGTCCGGAGCTGCCCTTCAGTCCGGAGCTGCCCCTCAGTCCGGAGTTGCCCCTCAGTCCGGAGCTGCCCCTCAGTCCGGAGCTGCCCCTCAGTCCGGAGGCGCCCTTTATTAGGGTTCCCAGTCCAAGGTCGACGGCGAGGGTCGCCGCTCCAAAGAGGTTACTGAAGCGGGCAATAACTATGGTGGATTGGGGTCAGAGCCGCCACCGGGGAGAGATGCCCACCCAGACCCTCCCCTATAGGTTTAGGTTTTGCGGCCGGAGTCTGCACCTTGGGGGTGGGGGGGGTACTGTCACGCCCTGACCATAGTTTGCTTTGTATGTTTCTATGTTTTGTTTGGTCAGGGTGTGATCTGAGTGGGCATTCTATGTTGTTTGTCTAGTTTGTCTATTTCTATGTGTTTGGCCTGATATGTTTCTCAATCAGAGGCAGGTGTTTGTCGTTGTCTCTGATTGGGAACCGTATTTAGGTAGCCTGTTTGTCATTGTGGGTTGTGGGTGATTGTTCCTGTTCGTGTGTTCCTGTGTTTTAGTGTTCACTATTTGGGGACTGTTGCGTCTTCGTTTATTTTGTCAGTTTATTGTTTTTGTTTGTTGTTTCAAGTATCCTTATTAAAATGGATACTTACCACACTGCATCTTGGTCCGACATGTCTTACTCCTCGTCAGAGGAGGACGAAGACTACCGTTACAACCCCACAGAGCCCCAGGACAGCAACACAATTAGACTCAACCAAATCATGAGAAAACAAAAAGATAATTACTTGACACATTGGAAAGAATTCACAAATTAAACTGAGCAACCTCGATTGATATTTGGCCCTAAACAGAGAGTACACAGTGGCAGTATACCTGACCACTGTGAATGACCAAAACCTAAGGAAAGCTTTGACTATGTACAGACTCAGTGAGCATAGCCCTGCTATTGAGAAAGGCCACCGTAGGCAGACCTGGCTCTCAAGAGAAGACAGGCTATGTGCACACTGCCCACAAAATGAGGTGGAAACTGAGCTGCACTTCCTAACCTCCTGCCAAATGTATGACACATATTTCCCTCAGATTACACAGATCCACAAAGAATTCGAAAACAAACCAGATTTTGATAAACTCCCATATCTACTGGGTGAAATACCACAGTGTACCATCACAGCAGCAAAATTTGTGACCTGTTGCCACAAGAAAAGGTCAACCAGTGAAGAACAAACACCATTGTAAATACAACCCATATTTATGCTTATTTATTATCTCTTTTGTACTTTAACCATTTGTACATCGTTACAATACTGTATATATACATAATATGACATGTGTAATGTCTTTATTCTTTAGGAACTTCAGTGAGTGTAATGTTTACTGTTCATTTTTATTGTTTATTTCACTTTTGTATATTATCTACCTCACTTGCATTTGCAATGTTAACATATGTTTCCCATGCCAATAAAGCCCCTTGAAATGAGAGAGAGCGACAGACAGACAGACAGACAGACAGACAGACAGACAGACAGACAGACAGACAGACAGACAGACAGACAGACAGACAGACAGTTACAGTGTGACAGACAGACAGACAGACAGACAGACAGACAGACAGACAGACAGACAGACAGACAGACAGACATAGTGTGACAGACAGACAGACAGACAGACAGACAGACAGACAGACAGACAGACAGACAGACAGACAGACAGTTACAGTGTGACAGACAGACAGACAGACAGACAGACAGACAGACAGACAGACAGACATAGTGTGACAGACAGACAGACAGACAGACAGAGTGTGACAGACAGACAGACAGACAGACAGACAGACAGACAGACAGACAGACAGACAGACAGACAGACAGACAGACAGACAGACAGACAGACAGACAGACAGACAGACAGACAGACAGACAGACAGACAGACAGACAGACAAAGAGAGACAGAGAGACAGAGAGAGACATATATAGAAAGAGAGAGTGAAAGAGTGTGTGAGAGAGAGAGAGAGAGAGAGAGAGAGAGAGAGAGAGAGAGAGAGAGAGAGAGAGAGAGAGAGAGACTTCAGAAAGAAAGACTGGTGTGACAGTATCTACACCTCTACCACACTCAAGCGCCTCTTCCCTGCTTACATGTGTAGAGCGTAGCATGTGTGTCTACTCTATGTGTGTGTGTGTAGTGTGTAGTTTTGTGTAGTGTGAAGTGTGTGTATCGCACAATTAAAATATCCTCCTTGTTGACTAGCTGATCAAACAGAGTCTCTGTCACTCGACTCTGAGATGCAGAAGTTACATGGCGCTCGCTCGGGTAATGAAGACATTACACAAGCATCTGGGAACACATCGAACCACAGATAATGTATTTTTAAGCGACCGTTTAACATAAAACACGAGATGAAGCTACAACAAAGTACTCATCAAGACGGAAGAGAAGAGTGTGTGTGTGTGTGTGTGTGTGTGTGTGTGTGTGTGTGTGTGTGTGTGTGTGTGTGTGTGTGTGTGTGTGTGTGTGTGTGTGTGTGTGTGTGTGTGTGTGTGTGTGTGTGTGTGTGTGTGTGTGTGTGTGTCTGTGTCTGTGTGTACGTGCACCCGCGTGTTTGTGCCTTAAGCCGGAAGAGAAGAGTTTCTACATGGCATCAAGTGAGACACTCAGCTCACATCTCCTCCGACGATATTTAAAAGAGATTCATGAAATTATAATCATCACAGCTGTAATCAAAAGCATATTGTACTCAAGACGCCTTCACTTAAACTTCTTTCAACACCAGCAGGTTTTATTAGGCCACTGATACTCACTAGAGTTGAATTTGAGTGTATAGAACTACCATGACTAACGTATTGATTATTTATTACTTTCACTATAGGAATCAATAAAGAAAATCTACTAAAATATATCTACGTTATATGGCACAGCCGACAACGCACCATTTAAAGGTATTTTCCCCCACATTTGTGGAGATTGCATTCAAAAACACTGTGGATGTCGGATCAAGCGTTATTTACCTTTAAAAGTAAATAGCAATCCACTTCCCGACACCGCACTACTGTCTGAATACGGGCCTCCCTGTGAGAGTAATCAGAGCCTGCTGTTTAATTGATTCACTTCCAGAATATGGATCCCAGTTCTTATGAATGTTACATATACTGATGTTTGCCATGAGAGCCCAGCATGAGCGTTTAACTACACACAGTATGCCTGTCTGTAAACCTGTGTGTGTGTGTGTGTGTGTGTGCGTGCGTGCGTGCGTGCGTGCGTGCGTGCGTGCGTGCGTGCGTGCGTGCGTGCGTGTGTGTGTGCGTGTGTGTGTGTGTGCGTGTGTGTATGCGGGCGTGAAGACCACACACACGCACTGCGTTTTTCCACGATTTATCACTGTCTACATAGAGAATGATGTACAGAATGATTTTAATTAATTATATGTTGTATTCTTAGATATTTACTTTTAGCTTTAATGTGTGATGTAATGAAAGCAGTGTTGGTTTTGTCACTGTCATTAAAGCACAGGACAAGAAGAGATGGAGAGAGACAAAGCAATTACTAGGAAATGGGCTTCGTCATGGGTAGAATTTGAGGGTGAAAGACAGAGAGAGAGAGAGAGAGAGAGAGAGAGAGAGAGAGAGAGAAGGCGTTGCCATTTCCTCTTGAGGTGGATTTGATAGGAACCAATTTGTCTGTGAGATTGTATGTGATCTCTTAAATGTGTTTGAGGTTGGGGAGATTGTTCACAAAGTATGATTTGGTCAGCAAAGTAGAATAGAGTATGGTGTAATTACATGGTTAGTAAAGTAGGATAGAGTATGGTGTAATTACATGGTCAGTAAAGTAGGATATAGTATTGTGTAATTGCATGGTCAGTAAAGTAATATAGAGTATGGTGTAATTATATGGTCAAGAAAATTAGGGTAGAGTATGGTTTTATTACATGGACAGTAAAGTAGGATATATTATGGTGTAATTACATGGTCAGTAAAGTAGGATATAGTATGGTTTTATTACATGGACAGTAAAGTAGGATATAGTATGGTCTAATTACATGGTCAGTAAAGTAGGATGGAGTATGGTGTAATTACATGGTCAGTAAAGTAGGATAGAGTATGGTGTAATTGCATGGTCAGTAAAGTAGGATAGAGTATGGTGTAATTACATGGTCAGTAAAGTAGAATGTAGTATGGTGTAATTATATGGTCAGTAAAGTAGGATATAGTATGGTGTAATTGCATGGTCAGTAAAGTAGAATAGAGTATGGTTTTATTACATGGACAGTAAAGTAGGATATAGTATGGTCTAATTACATGGTCAGTAAAGTAGGATAGAGTATGGTGTAATTACATGGTCAGTAAAGTAGGATAGAGTATGGTCTAATTACATGGTCAGTAAAGTAGAATAGAGTATGGTGTAATTACATGGTCAGTAAAGTAGAATAGAGTATGGTGTAATTACATGGTCAGTAAAGTAGGATAGAGTATGGCTTTATTACATGGTCAGTAAAGTAGGATATAGTATGGTCTAATTACATGGTCAGTAAAGTAGGATAGAGTATGGCTTTATTACATGGTCAGTAAAGTAGGATAGAGTATGGTGTAATTACATGGTCAGTAAAGTAGGATAGAGTATGGTGTAATTACATGGTCAGTAAAGTAGGATAGAGTATGGTTTTGTTACATGGTCAGTCAAGTAGCATAAAGTATGGTTTTATTACATGGTCAGTAAAGTAGGATAGAGTATGGTGTAATTGCATGGTCAGTAAAGTAGGATATAGTATGGTTTTATTACATGGTCAATAAAGTAGAATAGAGTAAAGTTTAAAGGTAGCCTGTTAAGTATGTGAACAGCCTATATAATGCAGCGAGGCACGTGTAGGATTAGTCTAAGACTGTATCCCAAACGGCAGTCTTTTTCCCATAGGGCTCTGGTCAAAAGTAATGCACTCCATAGCTAGGGTACCATTTGGCATGCAGAGTAAGACTGTAAAAGCTTTACAGCAGGTTGGAGAGCAAAATCAATTTGAGCATGAAAATGAACCTATAAACCTCCCAACGTGACTCCCATACCTTTTCTCTTCCCTGAAGAAACTAGAAAAAAAGCAGAAGAGAAAAAAGAAGAGAACGCATAGAATGTATTAAAGTTCCTTATCTTTATCGCCCCGGGAACATGGAGAGAAGAGACAGAACAGAAGGCAGAGAGGGAGAGAGTGTGTGTGTGAGAGAGAGAGAGAGAGAGAGAGAGAGAGAGAGAGAGAGAGAGAGAGAGAGAGAGAGAGAGAGAGAGAGAGAGAGAGAGAGAGAGAGAGAGAGAGAGAGAGAGAGAGAGAGAGAGAGAGAGAGAGAGAGAGAGAGAGAGAGAGAGAGAGAGAGAGAAAATAGATTAAAGGAAACACCTGTTATGAAGTAACTTGCTTCTGAAGTGGCATCTAACCACCTCAGGCTTTTGGAAAACAAGCCTCAATGCACAAGAGCTCCTCCTTAACGTTCAATAATTCTGGAATAATTACACACATATATTATTTTAGCTGGCAGAACCAGCAGAGAACTCTCATCTGTGTATAGTTGTCACTGGGAGAAAACATTCCTTGCATATTCCCAGAAAGTGTTGTTGTAGACCTACGTGATTGAAGATAGATACTGTGTCTTGTAACATTACGGCTACATGTGGCTTGTGTAGGTGCAATGGCATTGACTTCTACCACTGAGGACTAGAGGTTCAGACTCACGTTCCCTACAACACAGCCTACTCTGAAGACGCTACCAGTGAATAGATATAGTCAATATGTTTGATGGATGCTTGTAGACCCAATGTTGACCACACTCTCACTCACTTCCTCACCCACAGTATTGACATCACAATACTTTGTGAGGAAGTGTATCATCTCAGATAGAGTGTTTCCAGCCCCTGTCTGAGTTGTGAGGACCCCCTGTCTGAGCTGTGAGGACCCCGTGTCAGAGTTGTGAGGACCCCCTGTCAGAGTTGTGAGGACCCCCTGTCAGAGATGTGAGGACCCCCTGTCTGAGTTGTGAGGACCCCCTGTCAGAGCTGTGAGGACACCCTGTCAGTGGTGAGGGCCCCCTGTCAGTAGTGAGGGCCCCCTGTCAGAGCTGTGAGGACACCCTGTCAGTAGTGAGGGCCCCCTGTCAGTAGTGAGGGCCCCCTGTCAGTGGTGAGGACCCCCTGGAGATGTAGCTCTCTGGAATAAAGACACACTCCAAAGGATTCTCTCTCTGAGCCGCAAGCCAGCCTTTCATAACCCTGCTTCAAAAGCCCCCCTGTGCTGTTCTTTAGGAGCCTTCTCTACCTACATCCATCACTCACCTTCTCTCCATCCATCACTCGCCTTCTCTCCATCCATCCCTGTATCTCTGCCTCTCTCGCTAGCTCTCTCCCTTGCTCTCTCCCTAGTTCTCCCTTTGTACTGTTTTTCTCTCTCCATCCATCTGTCAATGTCAATGTATCTGTCTCTCTATTTTTCCCCCTCCCTCCCAGGTAGTCTGGCGGGTAGGTGCGTTGGGCCAGTAAGAGAAAGGTTGTTGGGTTGAATCCCCGAGCTGTCGTTCTGCCCCTGAGCAAGGCAGTTAACTCACTGTTCCACAGGGTGCAGATAACGTGGATGTCGATTAAGGCAGCCCCGCCCCCCGCACCTCTCTGATTCAGAGAGGTTGGGTTAAATGCAGAAGACACATTTCAGTTGAAGGCATTCAATTGTACAACTGACTAGGTATCCCTCCCTCCAGCAACCTCTGTCTTTTGAGAGAGAGAGAGAGAGAGAGAGAGAGAGAGAGAGAGAGAGAGAGAGAGAGAGAGAGAGAGAGAGAGAGAGAGAGAGAGAGAGAGAGAGACAGCAAGAGAGAGACAGTGAGAGAGAGAGAGACAGTGAGAGAGAGAGACAGTGAGAGAGAGAGACAGTGAGAGAGAGAGACAGCGAGTGAGAGAGAGAGCGAGAGAGAGAGACAGCGAGAGAGAAAGAGAGAGAGAGAGAGAGACAGCGAGAGAGACAGCGAGACAGCGAGACAGCGAGAGAGAGACAGTGAGAGAGAGACAGCGAGAGAGAGAGAAAAACAGCGAGAGAGAGAGACAGCGAGAGAGAGACAGCGGCTGTGAGGAAGCGAGAGAGACAGCGATAGCGAGAGAGACAGCAAGAGAGACAGCGAGAGAGAGACAGCGAGAAAGAGACAGCGAGAGCGAGAGAGACAGCGAGAGAGAGAGACCAGTCCAAGGACTATGTGTTTTATAGCAGTTCATATGAATGACTGATGTCATCTGTACAGAATGATTTTAATTAATTATATGTTGTATTCTTAGATATTTACTTTTAGCTTTAATGTGTGATGTAATGAAAGCAGTGTTGGTTTTGTGACTGTGTAATATAGCCTACTAAATGATTTTATGCACAGTATGCATACCTGATGGCAGTTAGCCTAGCTGGTAACTGAAAGGTCGCTGGTTCGAATCCCAGAGCCAACTAGGCAAAAAAATTGCACTGGATAAGAGTGTCTGCTAAATGACTCAAATGTACATGTAGAGAGTGAGAGAAGCCCATTTCCTCCTGACATGAGGGATACTGCCAGTAAACAATGTGGGAAGAGCATTGAAACAGAGCCACCGCTTCTAATAATGGTGGAGCAGAGCCAGGTATAGGACTACAGCTCCCAAGACACTGAGCTGTGGCAGAGCCAGGTATATGACTACACTTCCCAAGACACTTGGGGCCCCAATTATTAGCCAGATCATCATCATTTTGCAAAAACAATTTTAAAAATGGACCAGCCCATCTGGCATTTGCCCAAAATGCCAGATGGCCAGTTTGACCGTGCCACAATAGTATCCAACTAACACGAAAGCTGGAAGTAGAAGAATGATGGTAAAATAATGGTACTCTGTGAGTTATCATTTTAATTTGTATTTATTATGGATCCTCATTAGTTCCTGCCAAGGCAGCAGCTACTCTTCCTGGGGTCCTGCAAAATTAAGGCAGTTATACAATCCTCCCGTCCTGTCTGATAGATATTCAATCAGGCTAAACCCAGAGACGGACACACCTTGTAGTGGTGGTGCAGAGGCCAGGACCCATTGGGCTCTAGTTAAAAGTAGTGCACTACATAGAAAACAGCAGATAATAGAGTGCTCTTTGAGAAACAGCCTAAACCTCTGTGAGGAGGAAACCAGATGTTGCCAAACAGCCTAAATCTCTGTGAGGAGGAAACCAGATGTTACCAAACAGCCTAAATCTCTGTGAGGAGGAAACCAGATGTTGCCAAACAGCCTAAATCTCTGTGAGGAGGAAACCAGATGTTACCAAACAGCCTAAATCTCTGTGAGGAGGAAACCAGATGTTGCCAAACAGCCTAAATCTCTGTGAGGAGGAAACCAGATGTTACCAAACAGCCTAAATCTCTGTGAGGAGGAAACCAGATGTTGTCAAACAGCCTAAATCTCTGTGAGGAGGAAACCAGATGTTGTCAAACAGCCTAAATCTCTGTGAGGAGGAAACCAGATGTTGCCAAACAGCCTAAATCTCTGTGAGGAGGAAACCAGATGTTACCAAACGGCCTAAATCTCTGTGAGGAGGAAACCAGATGTTACCAAACGGCCTAAACCTCTGTGAGGAGGAAACCAGATGTTACCAAACGGCCTAAACCTCTGTGAGGAGGAAACCAGATGTTACCAAACGGCCTAAATCTCTGTGAGGAGGAAACCAGATGTTGTCAAACGGCCTAAATCTCTGTGAGGAGGAAGCCAGATGTTACCAAACGGCCTAAATCTCTGTGAGGAGGAAACCAGATGTTACCAAACGGCCTAAACCTCTGTGAGGAGGAAACCAGATGTTACCAAACAGCCTAAACCTCTGTGAGGAGGAAACCAGATGTTACCAAACAGCCTAAATCTCTGTGAGGAGGAAGCCAGATGTTGCCAAACAGCCTAAATCTCTGTGAGGAGGAAACCAGATGTTGCCAAACAGCCTAAATCTCTGTGAGGAGGAAACCAGATGTTGCCAAACAGCCTAAATCTCTGTGAGGAGGAAACCAGATGTTGTCAAACAGCCTAAATCTCTGTGAGGAGGAAACCAGATGTTGTCAAACAGCCTAAATCTCTGTGAGGAGGAAACCAGATGTTGTCAAACAGCCTAAATCTCTGTGAGGAGGAAACCAGATGTTGTCAAACAGCCTAAATCTCTGTGAGGAGGAAACCAGATGTTGCCAAACAGCCTAAATCTCTGTGAGGAGGAAACCAGATGTTGTCAAACAGCCTAAATCTCTGTGAGGAGGAAACCAGATGTTGTCAAACAGCCTAAATCTCTGTGAGGAGGAAACCAGATGTTGCCAAACAGCCTAAATCTCTGTGAGGAGGAAACCAGATGTTGCCAAACAGCCTAAATCTCTGTGAGGAGGAAACCAGATGTTGCCAAACAGCCTAAATCTCTGTGAGGAGGAAACCAGATGTTGTCAAACAGCCTAAATCTCTGTGAGGAGGAAACCAGATGTTGTCAAACAGCCTAAATCTCTGTGAGGAGGAAACCAGATGTTGTCAAACAGCCTAAATCTCTGTGAGGAGGAAACCAGATGTTGTCAAACAGCCTAAATCTCTGTGAGGAGGAAACCAGATGTTGTCAAACAGCCTAAATCTCTGTGAGGAGGAAACCAGATGTTGTCAAACAGCCTAAATCTCTGTGAGGAGGAAACCAGATGTTGCCAAACAGCCTAAATCTCTGTGAGGAGGAAACCAGATGTTGTCAAACAGCCTAAATCTCTGTGAGGAGGAAACTAGATGTTGCCAAACAGCCTAAACCTCTGTGAGGAGGAAACCAGATGTTGCCAAACAGCCTAAATCTCTGTGAGGAGGAAACCAGATGTTGCCAAACAGCCTAAATCTCTGTGAGGAGGAAACCAGATGTTGCCAAACAGCCTAAATCTCTGTGAGGAGGAAACCAGATGTTGTCAAACAGCCTAAATCTCTGTGAGGAGGAAACCAGATGTTGCCAAACAGCCTAAATCTCTGTGAGGAGGAAACCAGATGTTACCAAACAGCCTAAATCTCTGTGAGGAGGAAACCAGATGTTACCAAACAGCCTAAATCTCTGTGAGGAGGAAACCAGATGTTGCCAAACAGCCTAAATCTCTGTGAGGAGGAAACCAGATGTTACCAAACAGCCTAAATCTCTGTGAGGAGGAAACCAGATGTTACCAAACAGCCTAAATCTCTGTGAGGAGGAAACCAGATGTTACCAAACAGCCTAAATCTCTGTGAGGAGGAAACCAGATGTTACCAAACAGCCTAAATCTCTGTGAGGAGGAAACCAGATGTTACCAAACAGCCTAAATCTCTGTGAGGAGGAAACCAGATGTTGCCAAACAGCCTAAATCTCTGTGAGGAGGAAACCAGATGTTGCCAAACAGCCTAAATCTCTGTGAGGAGGAAACCAGATGTTGTCAAACAGCCTAAATCTCTGTGAGGAGGAAACCAGATGTTGCCAAACAGCTTTATTCTCTGTGAGGAGGAAACCAGATGTTGCCAAACAGCTTTATTCTCTGTGAGGAGGAAACCAGATGTTGCCAAACAGCCTAAACCTCTGTGAGGAGGAAGCCAGATGTTGCCAAACAGCCTAAATCTCTGTGAGGAGGAAACCAGATGTTACCAAACAGCCTAAATCTCTGTGAGGAGGAAACCAGATGTTGCCAAATAGCCTAAATCTCTGTGAGGAGGAAACCAGATGTTGCCAAACAGCCTAAATCTCTGTGAGGAGGAAACCAGATGTTGTCAAACAGCCTACATCTCTGTGAGGAGGAAACCAGATGTTGCCAAACAGCTTTATTCTCTGTGAGGAGGAAACCAGATGTTGCCAAACAGCCTAAACCTCTGTGAGGAGGAAGCCAGATGTTGCCAAACAGCCTAAATCTCTGTGAGGAGGAAACCAGATGTTACCAAACAGCCTACATCTCTGTGAGGAGGAAACCAGATGTTACCAAACAGCCTAAATCTCTGTGAGGAGGAAACCAGATGTTGCCAAACAGCTTTATTCTCTGTGAGGAGGAAACCAGATGTTGCCAAACAGCCTAAACCTCTGTGAGGAGGAAGCCAGATGTTGCCAAACAGCCTTAATCTCTGTGAGGAGGAAGCCAGATGTTGCCAAACAGCCTAAATCTCTGTGAGGGGGAAGCCAGATGTTGCCAAACAACTTTATTCTCTGTGAGGAGGAATCCAGATGATGCCAAACAGCCTAAATCTCTGTGAGGGGGAAGCCAGATGTTGCCAAACAACTTTATTCTCTGTGAGGAGGAAGCCAGATGTTACCAAACAGCCTAAATCTCTGTGAGGAGGAAACCAGATGTTGCCAAACAGCCTAAATCTCTGTGAGGAGGAAACCAGATGTTGCCAAACAGCTTTATTCTCTGTGAGGAGGAAACCAGATGTTGCCAAACAGCCTAAACCTCTGTGAGGAGGAAGCCAGATGTTGCCAAACAGCCTAAATCTCTGTGAGGAGGAAACCAGATGTTGCCAAACAGCCTAAATCTCTGTGAGGAGGAAACCAGATGTTGCCAAACAGCCTAAATCTCTGTGAGGAGGAAACCAGATGTTGCCAAACAGCTTTATTCTCTGTGAGGAGGAAACCAGATGTTGCCAAACAGCCTAAACCTCTGTGAGGAGGAAGCCAGATGTTGCCAAACAGCCTTAATCTCTGTGAGGAGGAAGCCAGATGTTGCCAAACAGCCTAAATCTCTGTGAGGGGGAAGCCAGATGTTGCCAAACAACTTTATTCTCTGTGAGGAGGAAGCCAGATGATGCCAAACAGCCTAAATCTCTGTGAGGAGGAAGCCAGATGATGCCAAACAGCCTAAATCTCTGTGAGGAGGAAGACAGATGTTGCCAAACAACTTTATTCTCTGTGAGGAGGAAGCCAGATGATATCAAACAGCTTTAATCTCTGTGAGGAGGAAGCTAGATGCTGCCAAACAGCTTTAATCTCTGTGAGGAGGAAGCCAGATGCTGCCAAACAGACTGACGTTTTGGCCTGAAACAGCAGATCTGAGGAGATACGGGCTGAGTCTGAAATGGCACCCTATTCCCGTCATAGTGCACTACTTGACCTATTGGCCCTGGTCAAAAGAAGTAGACTGTATGGGGAATAGGGTGCCATTTTTTGGGATCCAGACCATGCAAAACAGACAAGGGCAGAGCAGAACCACTGTACTAATGGTCTGTAGAATATGTTCCATCTCAGCTCCTTAGTGTCCTTGCAGAGCAGTGATACCAAAATGTTGCAGGATCAGTCAATGATCTATTCCCAGGCATTATCATCCAACAGCATTTGTGCTGTATGGGCAAATCTCAAATTACAACCTATTCCCAGCCTACTACGTGACCAACCTGGTTTCGAACTAAAGCCTCCAGCGACAAAAAACTACACCAACACACCACCAGAATACCTGTCTGGTAAAATACTACACCAACACACCACCAGAATCGCTGTCTGGTAAAATACTACACCAACACACCACCAGAATCGCTGTCTGGTAAAATACTACACCAACACACCACCAGAATCGCTGTCTGGTAAAATACTACACCAACACACCACCAGAATCGCTGTCTGGTAAAATACTACACCAACACACCACCAGAATCGCTGTCTGGTAAAATACTACACCAACACACCACCAGAATCGCTGTCTGGTAAAATACTACACCAACACACCACCAGAATCGCTGTCTGGTAAAATACTACACCAACACACCACCAGAATCGCTGTCTGGTAAAATACTACACCAACACACCACCAGAATCGCTGTCTGGTAAAATACTACACCAACACACCACCAGAATCGCTGTCTGGTAAAATACTACACCAACACACCACCAGAATCGCTGTCTGGTAAAATACTACATTTTCGCTATTTTCCCACGCTATTAACTACTGGAAGGCTCTTCTCGAAGAGGTTGCAGTGTATACACTGAGTGTACAAAACATTCCTAATATTGAGTTGTTTTGAACACTCAGTATATATATGGTGTACAGATAGACAAGTGATGTGATTATTTCATAATCTGATACAATAGGTTGAGACAGCCAAGTGGTAGTATTACATTTCCTCTACTCTTGAGAATACTGAATAACATCATGTACTGTTGCAAGACTAGATATGTGAGAGAAAGATAGTTTCACTCCCTTGCTAATCTTCTCTTTTTTTCTCTCCAGTCCTTAGCTCCAGTCCTTAGCTCTAGTCCTTAGCTCTAGTCCTTAGCTCCAGTCCTTAGCTCCAGTCCTTAGCTCCAGTCCTTAGCTCCAGTCCTTAGCTCCAGTCCTTAGCTCCAGTCCTTAGCTCCAGTCCTTAGCTCTAGTCCTTAGCTCCAGTCCTTAGCTCCAGTCCTTAGCTCCAGTCCTTAGCTCCAGTCCTTAGCTCCAGTCCTTAGCTCTAGTCCTTAGCTCCAGTCCTTAGCTCCAGTCCTTAGCTCCAGTCCTTAGCTCCAGTCCTTAGCTCCAGTCCTTAGCTCCAGTCCCCTACATCTCAGCCCCAGTCTCAGCATCCAACCCCTGTCTCCTGGGCCCCAGTCTCAGCATCTCACCTGTCTCCCGGGCCCCAGTCTCAGCATCTTACCCCTGTCTCCCGGGTCCCAGTCTCAGCATCTAACCTCTGTCTCCCGGGCCCCAGTCTCAGCATCTAACCCCTGTCTCCCGGGCCCCAGTCTCAGCATCTAACCCCTGTCTCCCGGGCCCCAGTCTCAGCATCTAACATGTCTCCCGGGCCCCAGTCTCAGCATCTAACCCCTGTCTCCCGGGCCCCAGTCTCAGCATCTAACCCCTGTCTCCCAGTCCCCAGTCTCAACATCTCACCCCTGTCTCCCAGTCCCCAGTCTCAGCATCCAACCCCTGTCTCCCGGGCCCCAGTCTCAGCATCTAACCCCTGTCTCCCGGGCCCCAGTCTCAGCATCTAACCCCTGTCTCCCAGTCCCCAGTCTCAGCATCTCACCCCTGTCTCCCAGTCCCCAGTCTCAGCATCCAACCCCTGTCTCCCAGTCCCCAGTCTCAGCATCCAACCCCTGTCTCCCGGGCCCCAGTCTCAGCATCTAACCCCTGTCTCCCAGTCCCCAGTACCACACCCAGCTGCTAATTCATCTCCCAGTATCTAGCTCCAGCTGGAACACTACCCCAGCCTGGAGCTTCTATTTGAGAAGGCTGTTGTCCAGACATGACAGTCAGTGAAGACAAAGCACTGTGTGTGTAAAACATGCTCACTGAGCCTCCTCCAGAACCTCTGGACATTAATCATTACAATCACACCACACACACACACACACAACCCAACAAAGAGGTACACACTACACACACACACAACCCAACATAGAGGTACACACTACACACACACACAACCCAACATAGAGATACACACTACACACACACACAACCCAACATAGAGATACACACTACACACACACACAACCCAACATAGAGATACACACACTACACACACACACAACCCAACATAGAGATACACACACTACACACACTCACAACCCAACATAGAGATACACACTACACACACACACAACCCAACATAGAGATACACACACTACACACACACACAACCCAACATAGAGATACACACACTACACACACACACAACCCAACATAGAGATACACACTACACACACACACAACCCAACATAGAGATACACACTACACACACACACAACCCAACCTAGAGATACACACACTACACACACACACAACCCAACATAGAGATACACACACACACACACACACACACACACACACAACCCAACATAGAGGTACACACACACACACACGCACGCACGCACTCACACACACACACACACACACACACACACACACACACACACACACACACACACACACACACACACACACACACACACACACACACTAATACACACACACACACACACTAATACACACACACACACACACACACACACACACACACACACACACACTAATACACACACACACACACACTAATACACACACACACACACACACACACACACACACACACACACAACCCAACATAGAGGTACACACACACACACGCACGCACGCACTCACACACACACACACACACACATAAACACACACACTACACACATAACCCAACATAGAGGTACACAAAAACACACACACACAACCCAACATAGAGGCACACACACATGCACACACACACACACACACAACCCAACATAGAGGTACACACACAGGCACGCACTCACACACACACACGCACACACACACACACCTCCACGCATTACTAATCGTGTTCCCTTTAGTCTCTGAAGAAACAGGAGGGAATTGTAACGT
This sequence comes from Salvelinus namaycush, assembly GCF_016432855.1. Lineage (NCBI taxonomy): Eukaryota > Metazoa > Chordata > Actinopteri > Salmoniformes > Salmonidae > Salvelinus > Salvelinus namaycush. Next base: position 30,602,854 of record NC_052330.1, read on the forward strand.
AGAATCCAGCTAATGAGTCATATGGTAGGGTTAGCGCTACACGCGCTGAGCATGTAGCCTAGGGTATCGCATTTACACCTCAGGGGTGGAGATGGAGAGTGACCGCATTTCAGCCGTGCGTAATTGGCCGACTCCCACCACGGTAAAGGAGGTGCAGCGGTTCTTAGGGTTTGCCAACTACTACCGGAGGTTTATCCAGGGTTTTGGTCAGGTAGCGGCTCCCATTACCTTACTGCTGAAGGGGGGCCCGGTATGCTTGCAGTGGTCAGCTGAGGTGGACAGGGCTTTTAGTCACCTGAGGGCTCTGTTTACCCCGGCTCCCGTGCTGGCCCATCCGGATCCATCTTTGTGGACACGTCCGAGGCTGGGATAGGAGCTGTGCTCTCTCAGCGCTCAGGTACGCCACCAAAGCTTTGCCCCTGTGCCTTCTTCTTGAAGAAGCTCAGCCCGGCCGAGCTAAACTATGACGTGGGGGACCGGAAGCTGTTGGCTGTCGTCAAGGCCTTGAAGGCGTGGAGACATTGGCTTGAGGGGGCTAGACACCCTTTTCTCATCTGGACTGACCACCGTAATCTGGAGTACATCCGGGCGGCGAGGAGACTGAACCCTCTCCAGGCAAGGTGGGCCATGTTTTTCACCCATTTTGTGTTTACCCTTTCCTACAGACCAGGCTCCCAGAACATGAAGGCAGACGCATTGTCTCGGCTGTATGACACAGAGGAGCGGCCCATGGATCCCACTCCCAAACTCCCCGCCTCCTGCCTGGTGGCACCGGTAGTGTGGGAGCTGGACACGGACATTGAGCAGGCGTTACGTGCAGAGCCCGCTCCCGTCAAGTGTCCCGCTGGGCGTCTGTACGTCCCGTCTGCTGTTCGTGACCGGTTGATCTATTGGGCCCACACGTCACCCTCCTCTGGTCATCCTGGGAACGGTCGGACAGTGCGCTGTTTGAGCGGGAGGTACTGGTGGCCTACCTTGGCTAAGGACGTGAGGGTTTATGTTTCCTCCTGCTCGATGTGCACCCAGTGTAAGGCTCCTGGGCACCTGCCCAGAGGTAAGCTACACCCTGTTCAACAAAGGCCTTGGTCGCACCTGTCGGTGGATTTTCTGACCAATCTTCCACTCTCACAGGGTAACACCGCGATGCTGGTCGTTGTGGATCGTTTCTCTAAGTCCTGTCGTCTCCTCCCTCTGCCCGGTCTCCCTACGGCCCTACAAACTGCGGAGGCCTTGTTCACGCACGTCTTCCGGCACTACGGGGTGCCTGATAATATAGTGTCTGATCGAGGTCCCCAGTTCACGTCTAGGGTCTGGAAGGCGTTCATGGTACGTCTGGGGGTCTCGATCAGCCTTACTTCAGGGTTTCACCCCGAGAGTAATGGGCAGGTGGATAGAGTTAACCAGGATGTGGGCAGGTTTCTGCGGTCCTATTGCCAGGACCGGCCGGGGGAGTGGGCGGCGTTCGTGCCCTGGGCTGAGATGGCACAGAACTTGCTTCGCCACTCCTCCACAAACCTCGCTCCCTTCCAGTGCGTCATGGGGTACCAGCCGGTTCTGGCGCCTTGGCATCAGAGTCAGACCGAGGTTCCTACGGTGGACGACTGGTTCAGGCGAGTGGAGGAGACATGGGAGGCTGTCCGTGTTCACCTTCAGCAGGCCGTGACGCGCCAAAAGGAGAACGCAGATTGCCACCGCAGTGAGACCCCGGTGTTCGCACCGGGGGACCGGGTCTGGCTCTCGACTCTGGCTCTGGCTCCCGAAACCTGCCCCTCTTTCTGCCCTACCAGAAGCTGGGTCCGCGGTTTGTGGGGCCATTTAAAGTCCTGAGGAGAGTGAACGAGGTTTGTTATAGGTTACAACTTCCACCCGATTACCGTATTAACCCCTCGTCCCATGTGTCTCTCCTCAGGCCGGTGCTGGCTGGTCCGCTCCAGGAGTCTGAGGTGCGGGAGGTTCCTCCGCCCCCTCTGGACATCGGGGGGGGGGGGGGGCCCGGCATGCTCCGTTCGCTTCATACTGGATTCGAGGCGTCGGGCAAGGGGCCTTCAGTATCTCGTGGAGTGGGAGGGGTACGGTCCGGAGGAGAGGTGCTGGGTTCCGGTCGAGGACGTGTTGGACCCTACAATGTTGCAGGAGTTCAACCGTCTTCGTCCGGATCGTCCTGCACATCGCTGTCCGGGTCGTCCCCAAGGCCGGTGTTGGTGCGCAGTTGGAGCCGAGCGTCAAGGGGGGGGTACTGTCACGACTTCCTCCGAAGTCGGTCCATCTCCTTGTTCGGGCGACGTTCGGCGGTCAACGTCACCGGTCTTCTAGCCATCGCCGATCCACCTTTCATTTTCCATTTGTTTTGTCTTGTCTTCCCACACACCTGGTTTCAACCCCATCAATTACATGTTGTGTATTTAACCCTCTGTTCCCCACATGTCCTTGTCCGGTATTGTTGATTGTAAGAGTTTGTGCAAGTTATGTGTGCGAAGGGTTTCGTCCCATTGTATTTATTTATTGTTTTGTTCACAGTGATTTTTATTATTAAACTGCACCGTTGTAACACAATCTTTGCTCTCCTGCGCCTGACTTCTCTGCCGCCAGTACGCACGCATTACAGGTGGTGGCGTTTGAGTAATGAGTAGAGGCAGGAGGGGCATCTTAAAGCTAACGGTATGGGATGGCCAGCTGTTCCAGTATGTTAATATGAAGCTGTGGACATCTGTTTTGTCTTGCCAGGTTAAGTGTTTTCAATTTATCAGAGACAAGGTTTTATGAATAATCTATGTTAATAATGAACGTGTCTTAGTGTCAGGTCATATACAGCCATCTGAGGCTGAGTGGAGACTGGGGGACTGTCCAATTCACACACTTATCAAGAGAACATCCCTGGTCATCCCTACTGCCTCTGGTCTGGCGGACTCACTAAACACATGCTTAGTTTTTAAGTGATGTCTGAGTGTTGGAGTGTACCCCTGGCTATCCGTATGTTTAATAAAAACAAGAAAATCATGCCATCAGCTTTGCTTAATTTAAAGAATTTGAAATGATTCATACACTTACATTTACTTTGAATACTAGTCAAGACTTTTACACAAGTAGTATTTCACTGGGTGACTTCCATTTTTGGAAGGGGCAGAACGACAGATTTGTACCTTGTCAGCTCGGGGATTCGATCTTGCAACCTTTCGGTTACAAGTCCAACGCCCTAATGCTTATGGCTTGAACTTTATGGTCGGAGATCAGATCCTAGATACATTATGTGCCTAAGGCCAACTTTCACCCCTAGAAACATAGAGATCTAGTACTGGAGTATTTTGTATTACATTAAAAAGACAAAGACTCAATGACATAAATATTTCCTACTTACAGATACCTATTTGTCGAACTTTTTTGTTCATTCCACTTTTAAACTTTACTAAATATATGAGATGTAAGAGATTTTAGTCATTGCCCTACGGAGGCTCTATAAGTACATGATGAATTCATTACCTTTTTCTCCGCTGGGACTCTCTCTTCAGTTCTTCCAGCCTCCTCTGTGACTCTCTTCAGTTCCTCCAGCCTCCTCTGTTCTCTCCGTTCCTCCAGTCTCCACTCTGTGGGCTACTGGCCTACCACACGATCCACTTGGGATTCCCGTCGGTGGGCGAGACGTCCTTCCTCAGCCCTGTGGCAGAATACCATAGAATAAGAAGTACAATGGATATTCCCATTCAAAGCAATGTTCCGTTGTGTGAACCTGAACTGACTTAAATACATATGTCAAAAATGTTCAACTTGACCTGTTTGTTTTAGTTTATCCAGTACAATGTAACCAATGGAATAGGTTAGCAGCGCAAACACGTTCAACTATTTTAACCCAGTCAAATGGGTACACCTGCTGCCATATTTGATGGCGTACCATTTGGAATGTCCTCATGGGGACAGACAGTCCATTGAGCATGTGTGCTGTCAGTTGTTAAAGTACGTCATGGCGCTAGTTCTTCTCATATAAAACATGACCACGATTTGACCCTTTAGAAGTGCTAGTTTCACACCACTGTGACTTTGCAATTGCAGGACATTCGCTATTCACTGGATCTCATCTCATCCCATAAGAGCCTACAAAGCGCCTCAGTCTGTGTGCTCCCTTTAGCTACCCATTAAACATAACTTATCTCATAAAAAATATAATTTGCGGAGGGTAATATGTGATTAGCCCTCTCTCAATGGGGGATCTTGCTGGTACTGTAGTAACTGAACTACTGAAGGGAGGCTGGCTGCTAACGCAATGCTACGCTGCAGATCTCATTATCAGCTGTCACACTCTCTTTGTCTCTCTCTCTCGCCTTCCCTCTCTCTCTCTGTCTCTTACATTCTCTCTCTTTTTCTCACATAATCGTGACTCTCTATCTCCTTCATTCTCTCTTAATCGTGACTCTCCATCTCTCTCACTCTCATTGAAATTGAAATTCAACTTGATTTAGTGGCATGAAAAGCATTGTGTCAATATTGCCAAATCAACAATGTACATTGTAATAAAATAATGAATAATAATAATATCATAATAATATCATAATATAAAAATAATAATATAATGATAATAGTTGTAACGTTCGTCTTGTGGTGAATGAACGGACCAAGGCGCAGCGGGTGATGAATACATAATAATTTATTAAATGAAAGACGAAACACTAATGAACACTAGAACCAACTACAAAACAATAAACGAAGGCAACAGACCTGAAACAAACGAACTTACATATAGACGAAGAACGCACGAACAGGAACAGACTACCTAAAACGAACGAACAAACGAAACAGTCCCATGTGGTATACACAGACACAGGAACAATCACCCACAAACAAACAGTGAGAACAACCTACCTTAATATGGTTCTCAATCAGAGGAAACGTCAAACACCTGCCTCTAATTGAGAACCATACCAGGCCACACATAAACCCAACATAGAAAACACATAACATAGACTACCCACCCCAACTCACGCCCTGACCAACTAAACACATACAAAACAACAGAAAACAGGTCAGGAACGTGACAATAGTGATAATAATATAATAGTATGAATAATAATATGATGATGATAATAATAATAATAATAATAAAATCATTATTCTTATTAGTATTATAAAATAATAATAATAATGATAAAATAATAATTATAGTAATTATAATACGTATAATTATAATACAATAATAATAATAATAATACGGTAGTGAATAATAATACAAATACATCAATAATATAAATAATATAAATAACAACAAGATAATGTTCCCCGGTACGCCGTCATTGTAAATAAGAATTTGTTCGTAACTGACTTGCCTAGTTAAATACAGGTTAAATAAAATAAAAAATTATACTGGTAACTATGAATAGTAATAGGAACATATAATAAATAATAGGGACAATAAAAGGCAAAACATGGAAAATGAACATGCTACTATTATTAATACTAAAAACAATGCTACCACCACTATTATTAACACTAATACTACAACCATCCACTACTACTAGTGGTTAGAGCGTTGGGCCAGTAACCGAACGGTTGTTGGATCGAATCCCTTAGTTGACAAGGTAAAAATATGTTGTTCTGCCACTGAGCAAGGCAGTTAACCCACTGTTCCTCGGGCGCCGAAGACGTGGATGTTGATTAAGGCATCCCCACCGCACCTCTCTGATTCAGAGGCGTTGGGTTAAATGCGGAAGACACATTTCAGTTGAAGGCATTCAGTTGTACAACTGACTAGGTATCCCCATTTCCCAATATGATACATTGCTTGGTCTCCAGCTCCATCATTGTAGACATGACAGGTAAGCTAGAAAGCATTATATCATATAGGCATGCATGATATCATACATCCATCATGTGTTATTAAGCTACACAAAACGAAAGTGTTTGATGTGTATGGCTGCAGTTCAGATACATTCATTAAAGTTTATTAATTTATTGCCACCGGGGCCTGCCTGTTTAACTGCTAAACTGCTTGCTGACTGTACTGCATGATGTCACACCCTGATCTGTTTCACCTGTCTTTGTAATTGTCTCAACCCTCCTCCAGGTGTCACCCATCTTCCCTATTATCCCCTGTGTATTTATACCTGTGTTCTCTGTTTGTCTGTTGCCAGTTCGTCTTGTTTGTCAAGTCAACCAGCGTTTTTCTGTCTCAGCTCTTGGTTTTCCCAGTCTCTCTTTTTTCTCACCCTTCTGGTTTTGACCCTTGCCTGTCCTGACTCTGAGCCCACCTGCCTGACCACTCTGCCTGCCCCTGACCCTGAGCCTGCCTGCAGACCTGTACCATTGCCCCACCTCTGGATTATTGACCTCTGCCTATCCTGACCCTGAGCCTGCCTGCCATCCGGATCTGTTGCCCCACCTCTGGTTTACTGACCCCTGCCTGCATTGACCTGTCTATTGCCTGCCTGTGTTGGATTATTAAACCATTGTTAATTTGACGTTGTCTGCATCTGGGTCTTACCTTCATACCTGATACATGATTGTAGTGGGTTTACTAACGCATTAGTTATAGTAGCTATGTTAACTTTTATGTTAGCTGATATGGTTGACAACGATGTAGGCTGTCTGTAGCAGTTAGCGGCTATGATATGAAAGTTTGGTTTGGATTTTTTCCCCGCCTGGTCACAGACAACTGATGCGTTGTGCGACAAGGGAAAGGAAAAGGTGAGAGGAGGATAGCGTGTAAATGTGAGAAGGAATTATCCAACGATCAAAAGGATCATGCTGTTTGTATGTGGCTGCTATGAAAGCGAACTGTGTTTGGGTGTGATCAGTGGTGTATTCATTCCGCCGATTCTGTTGAAAAACGTTTCTGAAACGGAAGCAAACGGAACAAATAATTTCCTGGGATTTGGTGATTATCCTGGTGACTGGGAGGTTCACAACAAGTTTTTTACATCTGCAGCTTGTCAGGGTGGGATGTCCTTCAACGCTGTAATAGAAATAAGTCATTTTTATCGTCTTTCCTCCTCTTTAATGGCACCGACCGCCACTGGTGCAGACCCAGCGTGCGACAGAGCTGCCAGAGTTGTGACCCATTTTTGTTGGTTGTTTTGTCATAGTTGTGTCTAGGGGGTCATTTTTGGGAGGAAATTCTGTAACGTCCAGCTAGGTGTTTGTCCCCCTTTGCGTTAAGGATGACAGGTTCTTGTCCAGTTCTGGCATTTACGCCACCACAGACCCTAGGCCTGGAAATGGTTGATCTCCCCTTATAGGATGGAGAAGCTGTCTTCATTAAAGTATGGGGATTCTAGTGTGGGGATATAGGTAGCACACAGGAATACATTTTTAAATTTTGTATTTTTATTTTTTATTTCAAGCCGAATGTAAAATGTTCCTGTTTTGATAAATTCAATGGAGTGGGTTAAGTCTGATCTGTACCAAATTATCATACCCCTTGAGTCTCTTCCCTGTGTAACACCTGGTAGTTTGGTGGATGGGACTACAAGCTCTCTGTAACCTAGAGGGCAACCAGTGGGTCCATCTCCTTAATACCATGTTTCTTGTAGGATGACAGTGTCTCTACTTCTGATGTATTTTATGAATTCTGGGTTCCTGCTTTTTAGGCCAAAGGCATATTGCCTCAGACCTTGTATATAATAGCAATACGGTACGAGAGGTGTGGTATATTGCCAATATACCTCGACTAAGGGCGGTTCTTATGCATGACGCATTTCAGAGTGCCTGGATACAGCCCTTGGCCATATATTGGCCATATATCACAAACCCCCGGGGTGCCTTATTGCTATTACAAACTGTTCACCGAGGTAATTAGAGCAGTTAAAATGAATGTTTTGTCATACCCGTGGTATAAACTGGGTGGTTTGAGATCTGAATGCTGATTTGTTGAAAGTCGTGGTATATGTAGAGGGGGATTTAGAGGGGGATTGTAGAAGGGGATTGTAGATGGGGATTGTAGAGGGGGATTGTAGACGGGGATTGTAGTGGGGGATTTAGAGGGGGATTGTAGAGGGGGATTTAGAGGGGGGTTGTAGAGGGGGGTTGTAGAGGGGGATTGTAGAGGGGGATTGTAGAGGGGGATTGTAGATGGGGATTAAGATGGGGATTGTAGAGGGGGATTGTAGAGGGGGATTGTAGAGGGGGATGGTAGAGGGGGATTGTAGCGGGGGATTGTAGCTGAGGATTGTAGAGGGGGATTGTAGATGGGGATTGTAGAGGGGGATTGTAGATGAGGAATGAGGAAAGATGGGCGATAAAGAGAGAGAAGGGAGAGAAGGATGAATTGGTTATTTCTATAATACTACCGAGAGCAGTTGTAGCCAGGAATAAAACCTTCACGAAGGTGTTCGCCTTAACATTTTTCAGAACAGAAATAATCACTAGAACAAAAGCACGTTCTCTCATCGTAATTACAGCTTCGACTTCACATTGGTGGAAAAAATACCCACTTGTCATACTTGAGTAAAAGTATAGATACCTTAATAGAAAGTGAAAGTCACCCAGTAAAATATTACTTGAGTAAAAGTCTAAAAGAGAAACCTTTCCTCACTAACATTAACAACTATCTTTTCCCTGTCTTCTACTTGGCGACAGCTGTGTCACTGAAATCATCATAGCGGCTCCACAAGTAATAACTGGGCAGACAGTGTGGCAGATGGACCAAAGTAAAGGGGTGAGAGGGAGAGAAGGAACAAGACACAGGGGAGTGGAGATGAGGACTCTGGCCATGTTGTTGCTTGATCCTGATGGGTTTCCTGTCCTTAACTAGGTTAGGGATGTTTATATGAATGACTGGCCTTAAGCCAACTCAGGGAGGAAGGAAAGAGCTGTCTAAACCACTGAGTTGGGTGCGTGGGAAGGAAGGAGGGAGGGAGGGAGGCAGACAGGCAGAGAGAGAGAGAGAGAGAGAGAGAGAGAGAGACAGGAAGAGAGAGAGGGAGAGAGAGAGAGAGAGACAGGAAGAGAGAGAGGGAGAGAGAGAGAGAGAGACAGGAAGAGAGAGAGGGAGAAAGAGAGAGAGAGAGAGAGAGAGAGAGAGAGAGAGAGAGAGAGAGAGAGAGAGAGAGAGAGAGAGAGAGAGAGACAGGAAGAGAGAGAGGGAGAAAGAGAGAGAGACAGAGACAGATATATTTATGGTACACTTGACAATAAAGTGATAGAAAAAGTCTGACAATGGTTAAAATTATGTAACAAAGGGCTTCAAATCCATACAGCACTTGTCAGTCACATGGTTTCCTTTCTGAAGAATAGAGATTAAAGCATCCTCACAAGATGTCACAAACGCAGGGATTGAATGAGACCAGATCTAAAGCACAGAAATATAAGAAAAGCTCTCTCTCTCTCTCTCTCTCTCTCTCTCTCTCTCTCTCTCTCTCTCTCTCTCTCTCTCAGGCCTCGAACATTTGTTCAATGCAGTCGGTGGATGTAGATGTGATTGAGTTGTTTCTAGCTGCACCCCGTGGTTTTTCCCTCTAAGAGGGCAGTCGACAGTACTTCATGTTCACAGAGAAGGTGAGAGACAAAATGACAACCTGCTCTGACAGCTTTTACGCCAGACAGGCAGACTGACAGACAGACAGCCAGCCAGCCAGACAAACAAAAAGCCAGCCAGCCAGACAAACAGCCAGACAGACTGTCAGCCAGACAGACAGACAAACAGATAGCCAGACAAAAAGACAGACAGACACAGGAAGGCAGTTGACTGACTCCACTCATCATGTGGTGATGCTTTATGTCACCATAAGACGTGGTGTTATGTTGTGTAATTATTATTTCAACACTAGGTCCTAGTAAAAGATACTGAGATATGTAAGTATGTGTGTACATTCAGATTGATAAGTGTCAAACAGCCTCGCTCCCTCCACTTCCCACCTCCAGATGCATGAGATTTCAGCGGCTGACGAGAGTGTCCTGTTTAGGTGACCTAGTTGTTGTTCTTAACAAGTTACATAACTACTGCGTCCCAAATGGAACCCTATTCCCTATATAGTGCACTACTTTTGACAAGGCCTTTTGTGAGAAAGGCACTCCGTATAGGCTACTGCGTCCGTCTTACTATATACTGTGTCTACTATTTCAATATTAGAACACATTTTTCTTTATGCATGCATTATTAAAAAGGTTACAAGACAAAGTGTCACAGACATGGATAGGAATCTCTTCATGAGAGAAAATGTCAGAGGAGAGACAAAGTGGAGTCAGAATTCAACGGCTCAGGCACGAGATGTACGGATTACAAAGGGAAAACCAGTCACATCGCGGACACCGACCTTTTGCTCCCGGACAAGCTAAACACCTTCTTTGCCTGCTTTGAGGATAACACAGAGCCATCGACGTGGGCTCTCGTTCTCCATGGCCGACATGAGTCAGATATTTAAAGGGGAATGGAAACAATTTAGGAAGTGAAACTAAGCAAAGAGATGTATTCCATCCACTAATACTAAACATGTGCATTTAACATAAAAAACACCTCTATATTTAGTATTTTGATCGCCGACAATGTTTATTTGAGCTATGTTCAGAGCCATTTTAAATTGCCATAGTAACGACTGACGCCAGTGGCCGAAGTCAGCAAATTGTCTGTGTTATTGAGATTTCGCGCAGAAAGTGAACGAAGATGGCAACAACAAGTAGTAATTCAAACATGAACTGTATAGTGCCAGGCCGTATGAATTGGCTCCAAAAACAAAAAAATCCCTCGGTAAACTACCATCGACTGCCCAAGGACCCACAACTTTTGAAGAAGTGGCTCCATATCCTGAAGAGGAAGGACGTGCCAGCTTGAGCTAGCAGGATCTGCAGACAGCACTTCACGGAGGCAGACTTCGCAATGAGGGGCACTTTCGATGTGGCAACCCGGGAGTTTCTGAATGGAAAGGAGTCATAGGCCTACGTTGAAGCCCTCTGCTTGCGCCTCCATTTGAAATGTTGAGGGTTATGGTGTTGGGGTTACCGACCGACCATCATCAACATCGGGGACTTTGGAGTCAAGCAAAAGCGACTGAACGAAGGAGGCGACGCGAGTCAATGCCAACGGAGCCTGAAGTAACGTTAACCGGTCATGATTGTTGTTGACTAGGCTAGCGTTAGACACAGGATAACTTTGTTGCAACTCTAGCTTGTTTTGTGTAACACCCCCCAGCAAATAACGTTAGCAAGCAACTCAACTGCAACTAAAATTGCAACAGTTTATCCGTGTACCCCTGTTATTAGGTAACGCTAGTTACTGTAGTAGCTAGCTTCCACCTCATAGTCAAGTACTGTAATACATTTTGTTGACAGATTTGTTTTGTAATGTTTTGTTAATTAACTTCTTGCCACTATAGGGGGTGCTGTTTTCGCATTAGCATAATTTCCTCTACAGATTAAACTGCCTCTTATTCAATTATTGCTCTTACTATATGCATATAATTAATACCATTGGATAGAAAACAATCTATAGTTTCTAAAACCGTTTCAATTTTGTCTCTGAGTGAAACAGAAGTCATTTGACAGCACTTTCCCTGACCAAGAAGAAGAATGCAAGATGTGTATGCTCGCTTCAACGCTCTGCCTATATATGGTCACGCCACCTATGACCCGAAACACACTTCATTCGTCTTCCTCTGGGTGTCAAGAGGACGTCAGAGGATAAATTTTTTGTTTATCTTGTACTGACGTGAAATAAGACCTATTTCTTTGGCGTGACCGACAACTTCCGGTTTTCTGAATCGCGCTATTTGGAGGTGCGATTGTCTACTGTTTTGCTGCCGTTACGGATGAAAACTATCTCCGTCTCGAAGTTTGTTTGATACATGTGACCATATCATCTTAATGTATGTTTTTTCAATATAGTTTAATCAGATTATTTGAATTTTTTCGGGAGTTTTGCCGTGTTCCGTTCTGTGACTTTTTTTTACTTTGGCCAGTCGACCAGTACATATGCTAAATGAAGAGGGAAAGTTGCCATTATGAATGGATTGAACGACTCATCAGGACTAAGGACACCTTGATCAACATTCTGATGAAAGATCAGCAATAGTAAGACCCAATTTACGATGTTATTTCATATATCTGTCGTGCATGTGAACTGGTCGGGGGCGCCCAGCTGGTTCTGGCTGGCGTGGCTATGCTAATTTAGCGCTACATTTTGTTTTCGCTATAAAACATTTAATAAATCTGAAATATTGTTTGGATTCACCAGATGTTGGGCTTTCAATATCTGTACGCTGTGTATTTTTCTGAAATGTTTTAAGATAAGTAATTAGTTATATGACGTTGGTCTCTGTAATTGTTCTGGCTGCGTCGGCACTATTTCAGATTGCAGCTGCAATGTAGAACTGTGATTTATACCTGAAAAATGCACATTTTTCAAAAAAAAACTATGCTATACCATAAATATGTTATCAGACTGTCATCTTATGAAGTTGTTTCTTGGTTAGTGGCTATATATATTTTTATTTAGTCGAATTAGTGATAGCTACTGACGCAGGAAAAAACTGTTGGAGTAAAAAAATTGTGTCTTATGCTAACGTGGTTAGCTAATAGATTTACATATTGTGTCTTCCCTGTAAAACATTTTAAAAATCTGAAATGGTGGCTTTATTCACAAGATCTGTATCTTTCATCTGGTGTCTTGGACTTGTGATTTAATGATATTTAGATGCTACAATTTACTTGTGACGCTATGCTAGCTATGCTACTCAGTGGGGGGGGAGTGGGGGGTGATCCCGGATCCGGGTTGGTGACTCGTTAAAGGTTAACTTCTTATGGCTGGGTGCAGTATTGAGTAGCTTGGATGAATAAGGTGCCAAGAGTAAACTGCCTGCTCCTCAGTCCCAGTTGCTAATATATGCATATTATTAGTATATTTGGATAGAAAACACTCTGAAGTTTCTAAAACTGTTTGAATGATGTCTGTGAGTATAACAGAACTCATATGACAGGCAAAAACCTGAGAAAAAATCCAACCAGGAAGTGGGAAATCTGAGGTTGGTCGATTTTCAACTCAGCCCCTATTTAAGATACAGTGGGATATTGGTCATGTTGCACTTCCTAAGGCTTCAACTAGATGTCAACCGTCTTTATAAACTTGTTTGAGTCTACTGTAAAGGGGGGCTGAATGAGAGGAGAATAAGTCAGAGGTCTGCCAGCAGCCACGACCTGGTCATGCGCATTCACATGAGAGGTAGCTCCCGTTCCATTTGCTTTTTCTGAAGACAAAGAAATTCTCCGGTTGGAACATTATTGAAGATTTATGATAAAAAACATCCTAAAGATTGATTCTATACATCGTTTGACATGTTTCTACAGACTGTAACAGAACTTTTTTACATTTCGTCTGCATTTAGTGAACGCGCTTCGTGAGTTTTGATTTGTTTACCAAACGCGCTAACAAAAGTAGTTATTTGGACATAAATGATGGACATTATTGAACAAATCAAGCATTTATTGTGGAACTGGGATTCCTGGGAGTGCATTCTGATGAAGATCATCAAAGGTAAGTGAATATTTAGAATGTTATTTCTGACTTCTGTTGACTGCACAATATGGCGGATATCTTTTTGTCTTGATTGGGCTCTGAGCGCCGACCTCAGATTATTGCATGGTTTGCTTTTTCCGTAAAGCTTTTTTGAAATCTGACACAGCGGTTGCATTAAGGAGAAGTGGATCTAAAATTCCATGTATAACACTTGTATCTTTGATCAACGTTTATTTTTAGTATTTCCGGAAATTGATGTGGCTCTCTGCAAAATCACCGGATGTTTTTGGAACTACTGAACATAACGCGCCAATGTATAGTGAGATTTTTGTATATAAATATGAACTTTACCGAACAAAACATACATGTATTGTGTAACATGAAGTCCTATGAGTGTCATCTGATGAAGATCATCAAAGGTTAGTGATTCATTTTATCTCTATTTCTGCTTTTTGTGACTCCTGTCTTTGGCTGGAAAAATGGCTGTGTTTTTCTGTGATTTGGCGGTGACCTAACATAATCGTTTGTGGTGCTTTCGCTGTGAAAGCCTTTTTGAAATCGGACACTGTGGTGGGATTAACAACAAGATTATCTTTAAAATGGTATAAGATACTTGTATGTTTGAGGAATTTTAATTATGAGATTTCTGTTTTTTGAATTTGGCGCCCTGCACTTTCACTGGCTGTTGTCATATCGATCCCGTAAGAAGTGTTCTTAACTGACTGACTTGCCTAGTGAAATATATATATATATTTAAACAGTAGTTGGCCTGATTACCAACAATGACGAGACAGAGGCAGAGGAGGTGAGGGTCCTGGTGGAGTGGACAGCCTACAGGGAGGAGGTGAGGGTCCTGGTGGAGTGGACAGCCTACAGGGAGGAGGTGAGGGCCCTGGTGGAATGGACAGCCTACAGGGAGGAGGTGAGGCTCCTGGTGGAGTGGACAGCCTACAGAGAGGAGGTGAGGGTCCTGGTGGAGTGGACAGCCTATGGGGAGGAGGTGAGGGTCCTGGTGGAGTGGACAGCCTACAGGGAGGAGGTGAGGGTCCTGGTGGAGTGGACAGCCTACAGGGAGGAGGTGAGGGCCCTGGTGGAGTGGACAGCCTACAGGGAGGAGGTGAGGGTCCTGGTGGAATGGACAGCCTACAGGGAGGAGGTGAGGGTCCTGGCGGAGTGGACAGCCTACAGGGAGGAGGTGAGGGTCCTGGTGGAGTGGACAGCCTACAGGGAGGAGGTGAGGGTCCTGGTGGAGTGGACAGCCTACAGAGAGGAGGTGAGGGTCCTGGTGGAGTGGACAGCCTACAGGGAGGAGGTGAGGGTCCTGGTGGAGTCGACAGCCTACAGGGAGGAGGTGAGGGCCCTGGTGGAGTGGACAGCCTACAGGGAGGAGGTGAGGGTCCTGGTGGAATGGACAGCCTACAGGGAGGAGGTGAGGGTCCTGGCGGAGTGGACAGCCTACAGGGAGGAGGTGAGGGTCCTGGTGGAGTGGACAGGCTACAGGGAGGAGGTGAGGGTCCTGGTGGAGTGGACAGCCTACAGAGAGGAGGTGAGGGCCCTGGCGGAATGGTGCCAAAAAAATAACCTCTCCCTTAACGTCAACAAAGCAAAGGAGCTGATCGTGGACTACAGGAGACAGCAGAGGGAGCACGCCGAAATATCCACATCAGGGCTCTCCGGAGTTTGGTGCGGTCAGCCCAATGCATCACCAGGGGCACACTGCCTGCCCTCCAGGACACCTACAGCATCCGATGTCACGGGAACGCCAGCATATCAATCACCCGAGCCACAGCCTGTTCACTCCGCTATCATTCAGAAGGCGAGGTCAGTACAGGTGCATCAAGGCTGGGGCCAAGAGACTGAAAAACATCTTCTATCTCAAGGCCATCAGACTGTTAAACAGCCATCACTAGCCAGCCTCCACCCAGTACCCTGCCGGGAACTTAGTCATTGTCACTAGCAGGCTACCACCCGGTTACTCAACCCTGCACCTTAGAGGCTGCTGCCCTATGTACAATGGTGTCATAGTTTTCAATGTCTCATATTACATGTTGGAGGGTGATGAAGTCCCATTACTCTTCAACGATTTCTCTGATCTAAGTGGGTATATTTGTGACAGATCGATGAATTGGCAAGAGTATGAAGATATAGTGTACCTCTCAGACTACACTACATGGCAGAAGCGGTGAAACATTCGTACTTTTAAACATTTCACATAAATGTAGCTAGAGCTAGTAGTGTTTTTAATCTCCGGACTTCGGACTCCGACATTGCTCATCCTAATATTTATATATTTTTTAATTCCAGTCTTTTACTTTTAGATTTGTGTGTATTGTTGTGAATTGTTAGATATTACTGCACTGTTGGAGCTCGGAATATAAGCATTTCGCAACACCCGCAATAACATCTGTTAAGTATGTGACCAATTGACTTAAGAAGGAGAGATGGCAAGTGCATGATAGAAACACAGGGAGTGAGAAAGATAGAAAGATAGAGAGTGGGATATGGAGAGAGGGATATGGAGAGAGGGTGAGAGAGAGAGAGAGAGAGAGAGAGAGAGAGAGAGAGAGAGAGAGAGAGAGAGAGAGAGAGAGAGAGAGAGAGAGAGAGAGAGAGAGAGTGAGAGTGAGAGATTGAGCGAGAGAGATTGAGAGAGAGAGAAATTGAGAGAGAGAGAGATAAAGATTGAGAGAGAGGGCACAGAAAAAGAAAGATCGGGTAATTATAGAGACTAGACTCAATGTCTTCAATATAAACTCACATTCATCAACCCATCATTCACCCAGGCAATGCCAATGCATCACACCATCAGGAGGAAGTGGAAGGATTCTCCATGGTTTCATTCTGCTCTCTAAATATATACAGCATGAAAGTAATCTAAGCTTTGGAAATAGACTGAAATGAATTCATTTATTATTCCTGCTAAACCCTTATGCCTACTCTGAGCCTTCTAGAGAGTCCAAATCTCTCCTGAAAGAAACACATGAATGAACTGATCTCTCTCCCTCTTTCCTAGGTCTCTCTCTCCCTCTGTCTCTGCATCACTCTCCCTCTTTCCTAGGTCTCTCTCTCCTTCTCTCTCTGTCTCACTCTCCCTCTTTCCTAGGTCTTTTTCTCTCTCCCTCTCTCTCTGATACACTCTCCCTCTTTCCTAGGTCTCTCTCTCTCTCTCTCTGCCTCACTCTCCCTCTTCCTAGGTCTCTCTCTCTCTCGCTCTGCCTGTCTATTTCTCTTAGGTCTCTCTCTACCCCATTTCTCTCTCTCCCCCCATCTATCTCTCTGCCCCTTCTCTCTCTCCCCCTTTGCTTTCTCTTTCTATCTCTCTCTCTCTCCACAGAACTGAGCTGCATGGTGGAACTCAATGAAGAGTAATGGCCCATAATGTAACTCTGAGGTAAAGTAGCAAGACAGAGCAATGCCAGAGAAATGACTTAGACCATAGTGTCATAGTTTTCAATGTCTCATTATCCATGTCTCATTGGAGTGTGATGAAGTCCCATTACTCTTCAACGATTTCTCTGATCTAAGTGAGTATATTTGTGACAGATCGATGAATTGGCAAGAGTATGAAGATGTAGTGTACCTCTCAGACTA